>NC_068565.1:600258-900387 GCF_025698545.1 Gossypium raimondii
CATACTTTTCGAAATTATAAATTTTAGTTTTGATATTTTTAAAATCTTGAAATTTTAGTCCTATCTCAAGTGGTAGAAATTAAATATGTTTGGTCAAACTCTAGTATTAGTAGTGTTCTCTACGTAGAGTTGTTGATTTAGCACTATTTTCCAATTAGGACGTTTACAATCATTATATTTTTAATTCCAAAATTTGGTGTAAACGATAATCATTAAGTTTGTTGATTGGGTTCTTATGAGTAATATGTGGAAATAATAGGTAACATGGCATTATATAAGATTGAGTTTTTCTATGACTAGGTCGGTCATAGGTAAATCAATTGAGTATGATATATTTTGTCTAAATTATCGTAACTCAATAACAAATTATATCAATGTCATGATTTGAATAAATTTTAATGTCTCAAGACTAACTTGGAGCAATTTTTAGTAGATGGACTAAAATGAAATTTACATAGAATTATAAGACTCATGGTAAACATTGACCCTTTTTTATGAATGTTACCTAAAATTAACAAGCTAATATAACATTACAAACGTGATAATATGCTTGTAACATTAAATTTTGGAAATGGTAAAATTTAATTAAATGAATTTAACGTTTACTATTCCAATCAGATTAAAATTTTCAAATCCAAAAATACAAAGACTAAATATGATAAAATTAAAGTACACAAACTAAATCTGTGACTTATGTCTAATACAAAGACGGTTAAAATATGTTTATAGTCCCTGTATTTTTAAAATTTAAGAATTTATTCCATGCACTTGTATTTTCAAGAATTTGTTCTTACTTTTCAAATTTCAAAATTAGGTCTAATTGTTAATATTGTTATTTTTTGTTAAATTTAGGTTAATTACAAAATCTTTTTTAATTACATAGCTACCGCAACAACTTGTTTAACAAAAAAAAAGTATTAACATTTAGACCTGAAATTTGAAATCTAAAAAGTAGAGAGATTAGTTTCGTAGGAATACAAGCACAAGGACTAAATTTTCAAAATTTAAAAAGTACAAGGACTATAGGCACATTTTAACCAACAAATATCAATAAAATTTTATTAAAATCCTTCCCACAACCTTAACGAATAACGATCCAGAACTGAAAAAACGACAAAAACGAATTAAAAAAAAAATCCCCACAAATTTCTCCTCAAATTCTCGCGATTTACTCACTTACCAGCGCCTCATCTACCATTTCCCATATCAGTAACTTCCAGAACTGTACGAGTCAAATCAGGAAACTACCGTTTTGAAATTCCTATGTTACCCCCAAGATTTTGTTAAGATTCGCATAATTTCAGTCATTACCTACGTGGCAACCCCGAAACGTATTACAGCTGTATTAGCTTCCAAACGGTTACTGGTCAATACCAGTGCCATTAAGGCTTATTACCTGTATTACTTTACCGGCCCTATCAGTTACCTGTACCTATCCCGTTTAAAAACCCTCCTTTCTTCTTCTTCCTTTACAAATAGATTTAAATCGCAGGCGCCGGAGAATAACCAACGAAGACCGCCGTCGGAATTTGGATTTAATGGGTCAGGATATTGATCGGGTACGGGGACCATGGAGTCCTGAGGAGGATGAATTGTTGAGGAAGTTGGTGCAGCGGTATGGTCCGAGGAACTGGACGGTGATTTCGACGTCGATTCCCGGTCGATCGGGGAAATCGTGTAGATTGCGGTGGTGTAATCAGCTTTCGCCGGAAGTAGAGCACCGTGCCTTCACGGCGGAGGAAGATCGGATTATTAGGAAAGCGCATGCCTTGTACGGGAACAAGTGGGCGACCATCGCGAGATTACTGAACGGGCGTACGGACAACGCCGTTAAGAATCACTGGAACTCGACGTTGAAGCGTAAGTTTATCGAGGATTCGGAATCGGAGAAAAAACCAGCTAAATCGCCGAGGACGGCGAGTAGTAGTAGTCCGTCGCGTTCTGACGCGAACGATTTAGGACTCGGTGTCGTTGCCGATGAGTTGAGTCAGTGCTCTCGTGTTTCGACTAAGCTTACACTCCGAAGTTCTTGGAACGAATCGGTCGATTTGAACAACGATGATGATCACTTGTCGAAAGAAAATGACTTGAAATTAACATCAGAAAAGCACGAGAATGATTCGTCGGCGACGGTGGCGGCGGCAATGCTTCCACCGGAAATATTGGCGGCGGCAATGCTTCCACCGGAAATATTGGCGGCGATAAAGGAGATGATTAAGAAAGAAGTGAGGGGTTACATGGAAGAGTTTGGATTTAGAAGTGAAAGCGTGAAGAATGCCATTGGAAATATTGAATAAAGGGAAATTTGAAGGTTTAATTCCAAAATTGGCCCTCAAAGCATACCACTTTTCTCATTTAAGTACCTAATTTTTTGCCAAAATGATACTTAAACTATCAATTTCATCTCATTTCACCCTTGAAAATGTAACACTTCCAATAAAAAAATGTCACATGTCATGTTTTTATTGGTTGATATCGGGGTAAAATGAGACTAGATTTAATAGTTTAAGTACAATTTTTGACAAAAAAATGTACCTAAGTGTAAATATGGTATAGTTTAAGGATCAATTTTATATTTTGATTAATAAAGCGGGATCTAAAATGACGACAACAAAAACAAAAGAGAAAACTTTAAGGATGTATAAACATAAAACGAAACACAAAGGGACCAAATTGGCAAAATTTTAAATAGTTTTACCTTTCTTTCGGGAGAAAATTTTTCAGTTTGTACCATATAGGTTTTAACATTTGATTCGATAAATTTAATTGAAAATTTACATAGATTTTGGTTTGGATAATGATTTGAATAATAGTGTTGAGTTGAGATTTTATCAAAAATATAATTCAATGATTAAATTTTTTGGATAAACTATAAAAATAGCTACTTTTGTTTGCCTCAGTTTAATTTTAGTCACTTATGTTTGAAATGTTACATTTTAGTCACTTACGTTATCGTTTTGTCACGTAGTGTTCACTCTACCGTTACGCTCTGTTACCTCCCTAACAATGGTTTTACGTGGCAGTCCAAATGAGTTTTAAATGCCAACTTAGATGTCCTACTTGGCAGTCCAAATTAAATTTATTTAATTAAAAATCTATTTTCATCTCAACAACTGGACATCCAAGTTGGCATTTAAAACTCATTTGGACTGCCGTTAGGCAGGTAACGGAGTTTAACAGTAGAGTGACCACTTCGTAACAAAACGATAACATAAGTGACTAAAACGTAATATTTCAAACATAAGTGACTAAAATATAATCTGAGGCAAACAAAAGTGACTATTTTTGTAGTTTACCCAAATCTTTTATTCATTAATTGAATTTTACAATTATTGAGTTTCAATTAAATTATATGTTTTTAAAATTATTTTATTTTTTATTAATTAAAATATTTTATTTTAAAATAAACGATAAACTAAATTGATTTGGATATATAAGAAAATCGATTAAATATATATAATAAAATCTGATTTTGATGAAAGAATTTATATAAACTTTATTTTATTTAAATTTAAAATAATTAAAAGTATATGATGATCTAATTTTATATTTATTTCGCATTTATATTACTTTTTAATAATAATTATATGTATTTTCTTATATATATATATATATTTTGTGGCGAGTGGATTTTCGCTAAAAATGAGTGATCTAGAGGATGAAATGTTTGAGTGATTGGCAATCCAATAATCAGGCAGTAAAGGATTGTCTGGACATTTAGGTAGAGAATATGTCAATTGTTGTAGGCTAAGAGGTAAGCATAAGGACGTCCATAGGTAGCTCTTAGGTGTTTCTTGTAGGCTAAGGGTATAGCAATTTTAAATATATAAAGAGTAAATTACATCAGTAGTGAATTAACTATTAATATTTTTTTGTCACCCAACAATCAAAAGTTATAAAATGGTTACTTAATTATTCAGTTTTATCTTTTCTAGTCTTAAACTGATTAGATGGTAATGGCAGCACCTTTTAAAATTGGTATAATAACTACTTTAATCTTAAATATTTATATATTGTATTAATTTAGTCTTGCTTCTAAAAAATTAACTCTTAGCATTTACACATTGTGTAATTTAGTATCTGAGTTTAATACTTTTCTACTGTAACATGTGTTTTCTTGTCTAATATAATAGATTTATTTGACAAAAATTATATGTTTTAATAATTGAAGAAAACAATGTCATAATTTAAATTTTAAAGTTAATTTGATAAAATACAAATGACTGCTATAAATAGATAAGTCAAGTCAAGTCGGACCGGAGCAAGATACAAATCTAAAAACCCTCTCAAATGGTCCGTTTTAATATTAAAAAATCATGGAAAATAATATATTTATAATTAAATATATAAATATATATAAACATCAATATAAAATTATTTGTATTTTTTTATTTTTAATAAGTAAACATATATATAAATATAACCGATGTCGGCTCGGCTTGCTTACTGGTCGTCGTTTTTACGTTTCCGTCTTCTCATTTTCAAGTAAGCGAGATTCAGAAGAGCTGTGAGCAGATATATATATATATACATGATATATACAGCTAAAAGAGATTCAAAACGATTTACAGATCAAACAGCAAATCGAACAGCTACAAAAATTCAAGCAATATGTTACCGACGGTTAGCAAAACGCGGTCGTCGATCTCCACATCACGTCCTAACGCCATGTTCCCTCAGTATCTCCGTCGAATCGTCAAGGTACGATCTCTTTTCGCTTTCGTTGGATCTTGATCCTCATTTTCATCTTATCTTTTTATATATATAGTTCGATTCCTGATCCAATTATGAAATTTCCTCGGTTTTGCTGTCATTTCCTGATGCCTGTTTGCTGGAATTCACAAATTTGAATCGTAATGTATGTATTTTTTTTGTTACTGTTTTGAATTTGAGGATTTAGTTGTCGGTAATGCCTGGCATCCAGGAGTAGATTTAAGTTTTTGGAAGTGATAAGAGAAAGTAAACAGTGACAGTTTTTTCGTACGGGAAATATGTTCGAGTAACTGTAGCTGGATTATTTCTCTTCGAAATCTCTAGTAGTTAGTAATTGAAATTTGACTTTTGATATAGTTCTTTGCAGTGTTAAATTTGACCGCTCACGTGTAAGGGTGTAATTGATCTGAGCCGAATCCAAATGCAAGTAAATTCAAGCTCAAGCTCAACTTGAAATTTGGAGTTGGATACTTGACTTGAGCTCAATCAAACATTATTTTTAAGCTTGAGTTTGACTTGAGATGTAATTGAGCTACTCAAGCTCGAACTTGATTAAGCTTGTACATATTCAAGCTTAAGCTCGAACTCAGCTCAATAATTACGCTTAGGGCTAATGATATATTAAAAACAATAACCTAATTTAATAATATAAAAATATTTACAATATATATTAAAAATGAAAAGCTCGGTTCAACTCAATAAATAGCTCGAGCTGCTCGAGGCTCAAGCTCAGCTTGATAATTATAAGATTTAGTTTTAGGTTTTTTTTCGAGTTAAGCTTGAGTAGTTTGCGAGATAATTTATCTAAGTTTTTAGTTTTGAGCCTTCCTAGGTGGATTGATGTCAAATGTGAAGTCTTACTTTTTTCCTTTTTTACGTATTGTTATTTCTTTGACCAAGATTTGGTATAGCCGCATCTAATAAGTTCATCTCCATTGTGTTCCCTATGATCGTCTTTCTCAATATGGTCGCTTTATCCCATCATGTTCCTTTTTCCTTGTTCATGTAGTGGCAACAAATGGATATTGAATATACATTCTGGCAAATGCTTCATCTATGTACTGCACCAAAGATTGTGTAAGTACTCAGCCATAATCATCAATCCACTTGTTTTCCATTGTTTCCGTATTTTCATTATCATCTGGTTAGTGGTTACTGATACTAGTCTAAGTTCATATAGTTCCACCAATAGAAGGCAAGTACCTTAACACACCATTTTGTGCTGACTAAAGTTTTTCTTCTTTTTTGTCATTGCTCGCCTTGCATACGGCTTCAGAGATTCTTGAAATGAAATTTCAACTACTAATCCACTTTATCTCAGAAAGCTTTGAGCATTTACCATTTATTATTTTTTGCTCCAGAATTGTTACTTCTTAATTTTGATTATGCCTTTTGCTTGGTTACAGATATAAGATTTAGTCATATTGCTCTCTTTTATAGCACTACAGGAACCTTTCTTTTCTTTGGTTGGCTTCATGCATATTAAGTGTTCTTTTTAGTCTTTATTTGCGGAATGAGTGAAAGGGATTATATGCAGGAAAAGAAAAGGTATTTTGAGTTTGGAAATGTGTTTTTCTAATTAATTTTTGTTCTATTGTGTATATGGATTTCTATGTTGGATGCAGCTATCAGCACACAAAGTATCACAACCGTAAGTAATTTCTGTTAAATGAATGTGTTTTTTATCTGTTTATGCCGAGTTGGAGGACCAGTGTTGTTAATCACAGGATGCCTTTTTCTTTTCTCAAGAGGAATGCTGACTGCAATAATAGTTTGTCAATTGACACTTGATGCTTATACTGCCGACAATTAGCTCGCATTAGTCTAAATTGTTGTGCACACTGTATGTACTATTTTATGATAGCTGCCATCATCTTTGGCAAGCCTTTAAGGCTGTATGTGCTTTAATAAATTGAAAAATTGATTCAGTGCATGTTTGACTGATTTGTAACCTTAAGTATCAAGTGGTTAATTGAATGTGAATGTAGTTTGTAACTGCAGTGAGCCCTCAGGTCTCCCATACCCCCTAGCACATTAAAAGCACGATTAAGTCGATTAGAATACGGTAGTATTAGGTAATTTGTATAAACGTTAGAACTAATAGGTAAATATAGATTTTTCTTTTTCCTTTTGGTTTTTAAGTTTCATGTTCATGAACGCATTAAATTCTTTCCTTGATCTCATGATTTTGAAAACTTGTTTATTTTTATTTTTGGTTCAGAAACCAAGAACCAATGGGCACGTGACGACCCCGCTTTTGTTGTAATCTGCAGCCTTCTTTTGGCAGTTGCAACAGTAGCTTATTGTGCTGCGTAAGTTTCTTTTACAATTTTAAACATCGCTGCATTTAACAAAAATAGATTGCTAACCACTGGTACTTTAAAATTGCTCCCTGCCTTGACATTGATGAGGATTCTGGATTTGTAATTAGCCTTAGATAAATCTTTTTAACACCGAATTGGCATGCATATGGTGCTTATATGGTATATTTGTTCTAAGGTTTTCTTAGATTTCACTCTTCAGCATAGTGAGAGTTCTAAGTTCTTCCGAGTAATTCTCTGGCTGGCTCAAATATTGCACTATATATCGGAATTCTTTCACTTTATCTGTTTCCATTGTACCATCAAATATTTTATAGACCTCGTCTTGTAATGTTTTGCTGTCTTCTCTATACAGGTATGATCACAGTGCTGCACATGCTGTTTCTGTAGTTATTACAGTATCGCTTTTCCATTTTTTACTTGCTGGAATACTCCTGGCAACATGTTGTTGGTAAGAGCCAATACCTCTTTGTTTTTAGATCTGGAGCTATTATATCTTAGAAAAAAATGTATGCTACACTTTTTTATCTCTAAATCGGCTTTAGTTCCACACATCTGTCTGATAATTAGAATGTTAATCGAGTTAGTGACCATTGTTCTTTCTGAAAGTCCAGTTGCTATTAAAAGTAGACATATATCTGTGGTTGATATTTTAATGTCCGGTTTTTCTTTTTAAATTAGTCTCAGGCTGGACCAGTATGCTATACTTGTTTCAGTTTCACTGTTTTTATGTGGTTTAAGCTTTGTGAAATATAGTTATGGTTGCAGATAGGCCTGGAAGTGGTTCGTTGTCTAGAAGACATTACTGTTACGAAAGGGCGTGAATACTTTAGAAATCCAAGGATTTGGTAGCCAGAAGTAAATCAATTACCTTTATTTCGAGGCTATACCATTTACATTCTAAGCTCCCATCGTATGTCTTCCTTCAGTAAATAAAAAGTTTCAAAAGAACTGCAAGACAACGTTAAGAATGTGTACGACAATGCTGCGAACCTCTGCTGATAGGCATAATAAAAGCTCGCTTTAATTTCTTACTAGCACGTTACGACAAATGCAGGTTCCTGACAAATGCTTATCTTCGGAAAGAGGCTCCAAATACTTGCGTGGTTGAACAACGGGTTGAATGGCAAGTCTGGTGACTTCTTCCTAACCTTCCACAAATTTAATTATCTACATGAGTGAGCTGTTTGTGTCAGTTCTATTCTTCATTGATCAATGTTCATCAATACTCATCCATTGCTAACTCTGGTTTTCCTTTGCTTGCAGGCTATATGCGTTCGATCTGCATTGCAATTCTTTCTTCCCAATGTTTGTAATGCTTTACGGTAATTTTACAGTTAATGACCCGTTCGGCTCTTTCATGCATAATTTCAATCCCTAAACGGATCGATAAGTATGACTAATATTTCGGTTTTTGGCAGTAATACATTATTTTCTCTCACCACTTCTTGTTGCCCACGGTTTCATATCTGCACTACTATCAAACCTGCTTTTCATGGTGGCAGCATCTTACCATCACTACCTCAACTTCTTAGGTTATGACGGTAATTTCGTGCCTTTTTTTTTCTTTGGGTAAACTATATTAGCAGTCACCCAACTATTAGTAAATTTGTTTTTTGGTCACTCAACTATGAAAAATTATAAAATAGTCATCCAACTATTCTAGTCACCAGCTAGCTAGCTAACAATGGCAACTTTTAAAATTAGCATAATAACAACTTTAACCCTCAATATTTATAAATTATGTCAATTTAGTCTCGGTTCTAAAAGAATTTACCCTTAACATATACGCATTGTGAAATTAGTCTATCTTGGACTTTTTGGATGTTTATATTTCTTGTATATTTTCAATCGAATTTAGCTAATAAATTTGTTTTTTTTTAGCTTTTTAGGTGAAAGGGTCACAAAGAAAAGTAAAACCGCAAAAAAGACTAAATTACTGAATGTGTAAAGGTTGAGGGCTAAATTTGCTATTATGTCAAATCTAAAAGCTGTCAAGACTACCTGATGACCAAAAAAGACATAATTGAATAGTTATATAACTATTTTGTAACTTTTCATAATTTGGTGACCAAAAAATAAATTTACTAATAGTTAGTTAACTACTAGTGTAGTTTACTCTTTCTCTTTTCCGTGTTCGGTGTTAATAGCAGTGAAGTCTCTTCAAAACTTGATATATTTATTGTGCTTACAGTACTTCCCTTTTTGAAAAGAACAACATTTTTCCTCTACCCGATCGGCATCGTTATCATTCTATCCCCTATCTGTAAGTTTCAACATGCTATCTTCTTTTTTTATTCCTTTTTGTCCGTGCTGCAGTGATTTTAAGCGGATTCAACCCTTCAAGATATTTTATGAACATATACTGTAGCCGAACGTTATGATTTTCGAATCGTTCGGAATAGCAGGAGTTTTAAAGGTCAGTGACTAGTTTTTGACATGGGGAAATTACATTAGTAGTCACCCACTTTGATATTTTTCTTTTTATTTGTCACCCAACTATAAGAAGTTAGAAAATGGTCATCCAACCATGAAAAGTTACAAAATGAGTATTCAACTATTCAACTTTGTCTTTTTTTGGTTACCCAACTATCTTGGATTTTTCAGTGTTTCCACTTTTAACTTAACCACCATAAAAGACAAAATTGAATAGTTGAGTGACCTTTGTAATTTTTCATAGTTAAATGATAAAAAAGAAAAAAAAACTATAATTGGGTGACTAGTAATGTTGTTTACCCTTTTATATTGCATTAATGTTTAGAAGGCTTTAATAATTTGCATACATATAAAAAAGAAGAAAAAGTTAACCTCAGGTGAAGAAAACTGCCTTCGAAGCTTTTGTTAAATGTTCTTTACTTATCAGTACGAGCAGAAAATTAGAACCAAATGAAATTTAGGTTAGGAAAATGATTTTCAGTGATCAAATGGAGATATATTTTGTTATTAATGTATATTGGGTTCCTAATTCGAAAACGAGTATGTGTCTTCCATGGATACTAATTTGTTAAAAGATATTTCATGTATTTTAAAGATCCTATATCTATGATTGAATTGTGTTGGACACGTTTGATTTTCATCCTTGTATCTTATTAGTATAAATTCTTATGTTATCCGAATTCAGAGACGAGTTACGGATGCAAATGTTGGGAATGGTTTTCTTTTCTTTTCTTTTTAAATGAAAAATAAATAAAAATTCATATTTGTCTCTTATTAATTCCATTGTGTTATATTTAAGTTTAATATATTATTTGATGCGGTATTCAATTTGATATTTATTTTAATCTCAATTTGATACTTAAATTTAATTTTAGTGTCCAATTTAGTACTCAAATCAAACATTACGTCACATAATGAATATTTAACTTTGTGTACTCCATTTAAAACATAGATACTTAATTGAAACAAAAGAATAACTTAAGTATCAAATTAAGAAAAGAGAAATTTAATATCAGATCGAAACTCAAATACCAAATAATATATTAACCCTTCTATCTAATGTTATTTTGGATTTGGAGATAATATAAATATAGAGATATCTTAGATTTAGAATATCATTTCTATGTCCGAATATATGTCGGACAAAATGAAAAATTAGAATGCAAGTATATATAATAAATAATTAAGAATTATTAAAACTATATAAATATGTATATATATAAATAAATAAAAAATTATCTTCCAAAGCAAGGCATAGGAAAATGATGGCAAAATTGTAAGCTTATAAGATCCTAGTTTTTTAGTTCTCAAGAATTCAAGATATCCCAACTCTTTTGCATGTATGAAGGCAATGGAGCAACTATTTTCAGGCTTTTGAGCTTTGAAAGATCATCATCCGTAAACGATTTCGGATTTCGCAATACCTGAGAAACATTCGGTAAGATCATTTCCCGACAATGAAGATGAAGACGAAGGTGTTTTTCCGAAATGCTTCCGCTATCCATGTTGAGTCCGAAAGGGAGCATGTTTTCCTTTGCTACCTTCTCGTTTGAGTTCTTTCTTAGGTCTGACTCAGCCAGATTTTGGAACCTTCTATGAGCTTGCCACCCATATTTGTAGTCTCCAACAATCGGTGTTCCCAGTACCTCGGCACAGTGTACTCGAAGCTAGAGCAAACAGTAGAGACTGGTTTATAAAATCGAAAGTGACAAAAATTAATGAAATAGTTTGGCTTCGATACAAACTTGGTGCTTTCTACCAGTGAGAGGAGACAGTTCTAACCATGTGAACCCTGCATTAAGATAACTAAGCATAAGAGGGTATGCAATGCCGAAGTCGGATTTTGAAACAAGCGTTACAATGATGTTACCATGTGTTGATGTTTTAATGACACGATACTCTGTAATTGCACGCTGAGATGACAAAATCGTGTTATTGTGTTCAAAGACAGTGATTCGATCGGATTTCCCGTCATCCACCACCACCTACAACCAGCAGAAACTGAGACTTGTTTGGTAAATGCATATAATTCAAAGCATCCGCGGTGACTAAGGATCTTTAATAGTTCAAACATGAAGATAACCTCGAATCGAAGATTATTCAAACCTTTCGAAGTGGAGCTGAAATTGTTCCCTTGGGGCGCCTTGGAGATCCGATAACGAGTGCCCAATACCTCTTCTGCAAGACTCTTTTCTCGTTGTCAGAGTCCTTAAAACATAACGGACTAAAGTTAGCCATAACCAGACCGACAATATTGCCGTTCTACTGATATGTACGATATCCGAAAGGGAAAGCAAGCTTAGACAAAAGAAAGTCACATGTTTCGATGCACCGAGCGTTTCCTCACGGAATACGGAATGAAGAATTGCGGCACTCATTTGAGTTCTCCCCATCACCAATATGCCACTGCAATCTCGGTCGAGCCTGTGCACCTAAGTAACACACAAGAATGTTCACGAAAAAAACACCAGTTCTATATGTATAATGGTATAACATACCATCCGACTACTTCATAACAGTACGGATTACGGAACATGATGAACCAGAGAATCTGAGGTCACAGTGCATCATCTCCAATGCAACTCGAATTACATCCGAGAAACGAACAAATAACAAGGATCACTTATGTTCACTCACCCAGTGAGGCGGTCTCCGACAATCATAACATAACCAGGTGGGCTGCTAAGTCATCTAATCATAACATAGCAGTATGGATTACAGAATATAACAGACCCATAAAATCTGAGCTCACAATGCATCTACAACACAACGACTTCGACCTGAGAATGAATAAATAATAAAGTTCGCTTATGTTCACTCACCAGCCGTGGTGATTCTGAGTAATCATATCGTAACCATGCGGCAGCTAATTCATCTAAACTCCATTTGATGCCAATGCCACCCTGTTTCGAAGTTTAAAAACATAAATTCAAACAAATAAGGAAAACAAATAGGAACAACAAATTAAAAAAGTCCGATGGATTACCTGAACCGGCATTCCCGGAGGCTTATTGAGAACAATAATGGCCGTATCCTAACATCAAACCGAATGTTGGATCGTAAGTTCAGGAACAAGTAAATGAAATAGCTTAATATTTACTACACCGACTTAGTCTAAAATAAGAGAACCTTATATAACTCCAAGCTTCGGATAAAGTTAGATTCTTCATCGGTGCAATCATGTTCGTGTTTCTCCTCCGGAACCTCACGGACACTAATAGGAAGAAAGATTTTATCTCCAATGTTCAATGAATCTTTAGCTCCAACCTTCACACGAAAATAAACTATGTTGATCCGACTCTTATTTCCCTTAAAAGTACTTGTATCATCCAATGCAAAACTAAACATGGGATTTGATATTACCGACTAAAGATCTTCCAAATACATAAATAAATTAAACATACTCAATGAATCTTTAGCTCTAACCTTTACAAGAAAATAGACTATGTCAATCCAACTCTTATTTCACTTAAAGTACTCGTATCCATGCATAACTAAAAAAAATGGGTATGCGATATTATCATCTTAATATCTTCCAAATACACAAAAACTCGAAAAAAGTTAAACATACTTATATCTAACGAATTTTCTGCACTTATAAACCGAGCCCGAATATTAGCAAGCTCGAGCTCGACCTGAAATTTAGAGCTTGATACTCAGCTTAAGCTTGACCGAACATTTATTTTTAAGCTCAAGCTCGGCTCGAGATATAATCAAGCTATTCGAGCAAGCTCGATTAAGCTCATTTATCAATTTTTGTACTCAAGCTTGAACTTTAGCTCAATTAAGCTCATATGTATTAAATCTTGAGCTCAAGCTCAGCTTGAGATATAATCGAACTGCTCAAGCTCGATTCAGCTTTTTTTATCAATTTTTGTACTCTAGCTTGAGCTTTAGCTCATTAAGCTCGTACTTGTTAAAGCTTGAGCTTGAGCTCGACAATTAAGCTTAGGGTTAATAATATGTATCTAGGGCAACAACATAATCTAATAACTCGAATTTAGCTTGATCAATAGCTCGAGCTTAACTCAATAATCACCAAATCAAACTTGAATAGATAGCTAACACCCGTCTGAATCTAAGTACCGTGGAAAATAAAGCTAACTTCAAATAAAATTAAAATTACCCTTTTAAGTTGAATCTTTTGTACTTGACAACCATCATCAGTAACCTCCATGGCTATGGATTCTCTTCGAACCTGTGTGAATAAATGTAAAAGAAAATCTCCTTTCAATTTAAAAAGAAATTTTCTTTTGTTTGGATTAAAAGAAAAATATTTACAAACGAATAAAGAGTTTTAAATTCGATTGAAAAATAAAAACCTGTCTTAAACGAAATAGCTTTTGTACTAGATTTCTAGGCAGCTCCGGGCAGCATTTCAGAACCCACTTCAGCGCCGTCGTTTCATAGGCGGAGGTTTCGGCGGATGTGGCGGATTTCAAATGGTTTTTTCTGGCTAATTTGGCTCCCAGTTCGGAGGCATTGACGGTTTTAGCAAATGGGGGTAGCGTGAACCATTTGCTTTCCTTCTTCTTTTCACTATTTCCCTCATCTGAGAATTCGGTGGTTGTACTGTAGTGTGGTCGGAGATGGTAGATGGCGGCGATGATAAAGCCAGTTCCACCGTCATCGGCGGATAGTTGTGAACGTAAGAGGCGGCGAAGAAGATTGGCGCCAACCAACATCGCCGTTACTTTGGGGTTTTGGGTTTTATGGAAAGGACTAAAATGAGATTTAACTGACGGCAAATGATATATTGGTGCTTAAGCCCAATTGTAAAAAAGCGCAAAATCGTAAACCGAAAAGTTGCAAATTTGTTACTCAATTATTTAGTAAATTTTTATTTTGGTAATTTAATTATAAAAAAATTATAAAATAATCACTTAATTATTTAATTTCATATTTTTTAGTCATCAGCTAACTAACATAAAAATGGAAACATAAAATATTCAAAATAGTTAAATGACCAAAAAGACGAAATTGAATAGTTGAGTGACCACTTTGTAACTTCTCATAGTTGGGTAACTAAAAATAACCTTACTAATAATTAGATGACTATTTTGTAACTTTTCATAGTTAAGTGACCAAAAAGAAAAAATTATTGAGTAACTACTAATATAGCTTACACAAAAGAAAAACACTAAAATAGCCAATAGCTAAACTGTTCAAAGGTCGAATTATCTTGAAATTTTGCCTAAAATTTAAAAGAGTTTGAATAAAAATAATAAATTTAAAAAATAAAATTATATTTTTTAAAATATAAGTCAAATTTACACTTCAATATTCAAGGGTGGAATATGACCTATTTTTAATTATGTAATGTATTATTTTATTTATATATAATGTAATTTGTATCATATGAAATTAAATCTATAATATATAATACTATAATTTTAAATATTAAATAATATGTTAAGTTATTTAATGTCCTACCATTTTAATTAAATTAAATAAATAAACTAAACTATTAATTATTAAATTAAAATAGCAAATGCTTTTGTAAAATAAAAAATTAATATTGGTAAGCCTAAAACGAATTTAGGTTATTTATTTACAAATATTGGTGGGCTTGATCAAATTTTGAGGTCCATAATTCAAGCTAAGTTGAGCTTATGGCAAGTATAAAGCTTGTTAATATCATACATAATGTTAATCCAATTTAGCCCATGAAAAATTAGCCTCAAATGTTTACTTTTTTTTGTCACTTTGACGATAATTCTTTTAAAATTTCTTTGTTGTTCAATTTTGAAATTTAAACAAATTATTAAATTAAATTTTTTCAAAAGTTCATAATAAAAAACTATTTATGTCAGTAATGAAGTAAATTGAATTGTCACAAGGGTTACCATTTCAATGTAATTAAAAATTTAATTACTTTATAAAAATAATATAAGTAGTAAATTGAGTTATTAGCCCCACACATTTATTTGAAAAACACCTACTAAAATTAAAAAATATTTAATTTTTTATTATTTTATTTCAACATTAATCATTTTAACCTAATAGAAAGACTAAAATAGAGGACTAAATTATGATAAATTAAAGGGATTAAATATTAAATTTTAACCTAATAGAAAGACTAAAAATATAATTAAACCCATGTAATTGTTATACCAAACCCTGTAAGTATCCTCATCAACGCCCGTGCTCACTCATTCAACAACAACGCAACTTCACTGGTGTAAGGACTCGTCCTTTGAAAGGACCGCCAACTAAGGGAACTCCTATCCTCCCCAGGTTACGATAGAGAGAAATAAGTATTTTTAAAATCTAATGGAAAACATATTATCACATTGTAATGTAATGTCTGTTTGTTATTTCTACATATTATTAAAAGAAATTAGTTATGAATACGATTGTATTTGCGCCAAGACCGAAATTTCAAAATTTGAAAAAGTACAGGGACTAAGAATTATCTAAATATAGAAAATGGACTAAGGGACGGTTTACCATTGAGGTTGAAAAGTGTTGTAAAAAAATATATTTGAAAATTTTGATGGTGTTTACCATTACAATCTACAAGTGATTTTGGGAAAATAAAATGTCTATTTTAGACATGATGTTGTAAAGTAGAAGATTTAACGAGAGTATAAAAAAATAATTTTATTGAAAAGCACTTTTCCAAAAGCGAAAAGCTAAACATTTTAGTTTTTTGGCTTGGCTTAAAATCTCGGTTTAAAATCAAAATTGGATTTAAAAAAACTATTTTTTTCCCATAATTTTTTGTCTGAAATCATGGTTTGGGTTGAAAAGTGCTTTTCAGCCTCAACAGTAAACACACACTAAATCTACAATTTTATGCATAGTACATGACTTGTATAAAAATGTAACCAACAGGTCCAACTGCTACTATTTGGTCAAGATAAAAGTTTCAAATTTCGAAAAGTATAGGGACTAAAATTGAACAATTCAAAAAGTAAAGAGATTAAATCTATAACTTGCGTAAAATCCAGAGACTAATAATATATTTTGACCTATTTAGTATTATTTGGTGTGAAGGTCAATGGCTTGCTATCGACCGACAAAGAATGTTGAGAAATTGGTGAGAAAGTTGGTGTATTATATTCTAATAACTAATATTTCAAGTTTTTATAGACCAAATTGTGGACATAAATTGTAGCCATGCATGGAATTTCTAAGCTCCGTTAATGTTGTACCCTTAGGACCGTATAAGTCCAACTTTTGTGCTCATATAATGGGACAAATTAACATTTAGTCCCTAAATTTGAGAACTTTTTTCACACTAGTCACTATTCTTATTTTGTCCATATTAGTCTTAAAACTTGACATTTTTTTTATTTGGCACTTGAACTTAGATTCTATTAAGACGTAATAACGTAACAGTCCGAGATCATAAAATATCATCACTTGATTTTTTTTGGTATTTTTTAAATTATACATATTTTTAATTTTTTTATAAAAACGATGTTGCACAATTTCAAAGTGTCACGTCATCATACCTTAACGTTGTCTAGATTCATTGGCCAAATTAAGAAAAGTTATCGAGTTTCGGGGCTAATACAAACCAAAAAATCAAAGACCAAATTGATTTTTTTTGTCAATTTCAAAAATAAATATTACTTTGTCCCTTTAAAATTTATTGATACGTAGAACAATTTAACACAAAGTACAACGGATTGAATATTAAAATATACTCAAATATAAATCAGAATAAATTTAAATAGTATACACATATCGTAAAACTTAACTCAAAATAATCTAAAAAAAAACTCACACATAATATTTAAATGTGATAAAACTCGAACCTATACTCTCAAAATTCTATTTTTGACAGCATTATCATCTTAGCCAAATAAAGGAAAGTGCTATAAAGATCCCATTGGTATGTTGCCACAATTATTATTTTCAACTCTTGAGATTGTGGGTGTTAACCTACTCAAAAGATTGTGGTGTAATTATTCCATTGATACAATGATTTTGGAGTTTCGGTTAAATCGGTTAAATTATAATTATTCGAATTGGATGGATTAATTAATTTGGTGATGTATAATTAAAATAGTTAAAGTCATTTCCAAATTGATAAAAAAAGAACATAAATGAATAATTGATTTTTTATTTCTTTAACAAAAAATTTAGATTTTGGTTATTTTTATCTTTGTTTTTTATATAATTTTCTAATTACTATGATTTTTAATTATTTTAATTTATTATTTTATTTCTTTTAAATTATTATAGGAGCTTGGCTCTTCCCAAAAAGAAAATATGATTAAGCCCTCTCTCTTTAAAATTATCTTTTAAGTGTCTTGGAATTTAAAATTAAAAATAAAAGATGTTATTAAGCCTTTAATTTTTTTGAATATTTTAATTATATTTTTATTTTTTTTTGAAAATTCTCATTAAACTTTTTAAAAATATTAATTAAACTCATCAGAACTTAATGTTAAGATCTGTCACTTGATCAAAGAGGACACATGGATGCTCTCGAATGTCTCGTACGTTGTATCACATAGTATCTAAAATATTATGTGGCACTCTACTTGTATTTTAAAAAACATCGTATGCACTATCATTAATCACTCAATCTCAAATGATAAGACGACACGTGATGTCATACTCCAAAAATCAAACTCCAATATTTTCAAATTGAATTTTTTTTAAAAGATTTTTATAGAAATATAGTAGTCATGACTTAATATAAAGTATATATATGAACGAATGATCATAATATAATAAAACCTACCCATGGTAACTACCACATGGTGGATTTGGAAACTCGCACATAATAATCATTTATGGTGGGACTCGAGATTAAATACTCAAATATATAAGGTTTTAGCCTTTGCCAACAATACCAAGAACTCTTCCACTTAATACAAGTATTTAAATTGAATATTTCTATTACAAAGAAGAAGAAGAAGAATATATATATGCTTCTCAAAAAATTATATATATAAAGGTATAGTATTTATGTTTTGAGTATCGAGGGGGTGAGTAGGGGCCGTTCCTCCCTAAGGGGAGAATTTTCATACAAGTGTCATGATTAAACTAAAAAATAATTTAAGGTAAAATTATACTTTGGCCTTCTAAAATGAAGAAAATTATGTTTAATCCCTTAGAAATGATGAAATCATAAGTTGCGGAATTATGTTTTGATCCCTAAAAAATTTATTATTCAATTTCACCCCCTAAAAGAATTTTGGATTCGCCTTACACCATACACAATTATATGTGTAGGTCTTCTAGTCCCTTCATGTGCAATTCTTTTAGATTATATATATTTTAAAATTTATGTGATGATGTGGTATAATTTCAAAATATCACGTCATCATGCTTTAACAGAATCCAAATTCAGTAATTAAATTGAGAAACATTCTCAAGTTTAGGGACTAAAGGTTTGATTTATCCCTTACATGTAGATGCCCCTGCTATCTTGGTGAATAGTTGTATTAAGAGTTCGCCAATTGTCAGCCGTATGATGTGGGAGGCGAAAGCGCGACATTCTGTGCGTAATAATTTGACTTTTATGCCAAAAATCAGACTATACCATGCTGACTCTTAATTTTCGGTGAATCAAGTCCCTTCATTGTTGAGAATAATCCAATTTAGTCCATTTCAACTCCGAACCAAATATCTCATCTGCAGAATCATAAAAGAATTTACAAAATTTTGTTAAACAATAAATTATTTTTTTAAACTAGTAAATGTTAACTCTGTTCAAAATTATTCTCATTTGATTTTTTTTAATAATAGAGAGATTGATTTGATACAGTTCATAGGACGACTTGTAGGAAAAGAACTTTGAAGGCCCTTGTATTGTGAGTTAGATTGCATTTCACCTCATCTACTGAAAAATGGTCAAATGAATCTCTGTATGTTAGATCAAGTAGCAAATTAGTCATTTCTATTAAAAACTCCATCCATTTGCACTATTAACTAACCAAAAAGTGGCATATGGCGTGCCACGTGCACCTCATGCTTTTAGTACAGGGGTTTCAATGGTAATTTTTCGAGGACCTACCAAGTATATTTACCTTAATTTTCCCATGTTCCTCTGTCATTGTTGCAGACTGAACCAAACATTTTCTTTACTTTTTCCAAAAAGAAAAATCAAAGCATGAGGTTGCTTTAATGGCTCACTGCCATTGAACCAAAAGCTCAAATGGCGGCACCAAATCAAAATAAAAATCAAATCAACACATGATGTTTTTTCTTTCTAACAGGGGATGTTGTTTTTATTACAGTATCTGTTTTAGTCAAAAATTTCCACTATTAAATCTATAAATACAATCCCATAATTCCTTCTGCAATGTAAACTAAATAAAAGAAAAACCCTTCCACCATTTTCAAGAGCTTTTTCTTTTTGCAGAAAAAAAAATGGGCCAAAAACTGTTCATTTTCGTTGTTTTTCTTGTTGTTTCTCTCTTGTTGTTTAAAACAGAGAGTAGGGTTTTGAAGGGTTTGAAGTTGCTGTCCGTTGATGGTGAGAAAAAGACTGTATCAGGGCAAAGTTCGGGCGTCGGACACAAATATTTTAATGTTCGCATCGTTGGGGTCCAAACATCTAGCTTGGGTCAAGCTATTGGAGTTGAAAATTTAAGTTCGAGTGTCAAATATGGATACACTAATACTCAAATCCTTGCGGTTGAAAAATCCGGTCCAAGCCCTGGCGAGGGACATAAGTGAAAAATAAATCAATGGTGATAACACTAATAAGTGACTTCAATGGTAATTATTGTATGCCCTTGTGACAATATGTACACATAATATATATACATATGTATGTACATGTGACTTCAAGTCTTATACTTCTCCTACATTTAAAATTTTAATTATTCTACTATTATTTATATGAATTTAATTTCACTATTTCTTTAATTTATGTATGATTATTAACATAATTAAAATGTTTGACATTAAAATTTTAAAAATTTCACAACAAAAAACGTCATTGTAATAACACCGATAAGAATTTTAACAGGTTTACAATTGAACTTGTATTTTAAATCTAAAATATAGAAGGGTAAAATTCCTTAAAATAAAAGTAAGGGGACTAAATTCTAAATTTATAGGAAGTACAAGGAGTTGGAACATATATATACATTCTAAATTTACAAACAATATAAGAACCTAAAAGTTAAAAATTTATATAAATTCGGGACATGCTGTAGTAGCATAATATCAAGTGATAACGTGGCACAATTTTAAGATAACACATCATTACATTTTAATGAAATTTAAGTTTGAAAACCAAATTAGAAAAAAAAATTACCAGGTTTGAGGATTAATGTGAACCAAAAAAGATTTTAGAATTTTTTGTGTAATCCTTGATTAAAAGTCGTCGCTCAAAAGTCGATTCAACTCTTTAGTTTGTATTGGTATACCAACCAATACATGATTCGATCCAATTCCAACAACTATGCACAAACTTGCTTTCTTGGTTTTACTGTCATTGGAACTAAGTTTATCTGTGACACCAAAACAAATAAAAATCTACGGATAAAGTAATATTTAATCCCCTGAACTTGATAAAATTTTCTAATATGGTCCTTGAAGGTTTTTTTGGTTTATATTAATTTTAGAACTTAAAAATTTTTCTCAATTTGTTCCATGAATTTGGATTTTATTGAGGTTTCGTTATCACTTGAAAGATAAAAATAAAATAAATTTTTAATATTTTCTTGTTAGATTTCACATATATATATTTTAAGTAACAATATGGTACAATATCAAAGTGTTTTGTTATCATACTTTAATAAAATTTAAGTTCGTGCAATTTGAGAAAAATTGCCAAGTTTCAAAACTAATATGCAAAAAAAAAGGACTAAAATGAAAAAAGTTAACAAATTGAAAGATTAAATTTTTTTATAAAATAAAAAATCAAATCAACACATGATTTTATAATTTTCTTTTGTTGGAAACAAGGGATGTTGTTTTTAATTACAGTATCTGTTTTAGTAAAAAAAAGTTAGATTGTATTTTATTCCATTTACTTAAAAATGAGTAAATTAGTCCCTGTACCTTTGATTAAAGAGCAAATTGATATTCCTTTAGAAATTTTATCTGTTTCTATTGTTAAAAACTTGTCACTATACATTAGAACGAGGAACATGTGGCACGCCATATAGAACTGTTTGGTTATTCTTCAGCCACACTAGTTTTTAATAGTATAAATGGACAAATTTTTTTTAACAAAATGGACTAGTTTGCTCTTTAATCTAACGTACATATACTACTATTTTTCTCATTTTTGAATAAGGGGGCAAAATGCAATCTAACTCCTAATATTTGGGTCTCCATAGTAGGGGTAAGCGTTCGATCGAATCGAGTAAAAAAATTCAAGCTAATTGAGTTAACGAATCTTATTTTATCATCCTAACTCGATTAAAAATTTTTTCAAATCAAGTGAAATGAAATTCAAGTCGAGCCGAATTGAGTGAAATTGTTTGAGTTAAATTAAAAAAATTAAACACGTCAAATTAAAATCTTGTTACAATATAACTAATTTAATGTTAGAGCACATAAATTTGAAATCACATATATTTGAAAACTTTTTTTTGAAAGAAAAAGAAATATTTTAATATGATAAACTTGAATCATTAATTAACTTATTTAGGTCACAAAATTATTATTTTAGAACATTTTTAAAAAATTTAACTTTCTTTATATATTCTTTAGATTTTTTTAATTTTATAATTTTATAAATATTTAATTTTTTAAAATTTTTTTGTAATTTTTGTTGAAAGAGTCCAATTTGCTCATTTTTAAAATTGACAAGGACAATAGAGATTTACATCATTCTATTATTCGAATTGTAAAATTCAACTTGACTCGAACTTGAATTACTTGTTCGAGTTGACTTGAAAAAATTGAATAACTTAAAAAACTCGATCCGATTAACTTGAAATTCGATTTTTTTTACGAATTGAGTTGAGTTTTGCTCACCCTATTCCATAGTATTTTTACCCACTCATAATAAGTGACTTCAATGGTGGTTATTGTAAGCTCTTGTTACTATATGTACACATAATATACATGTATTATACAAATCCATTGAATAAAATGGAATGACTTTTTGTAAGTGTTATGTAAAAGTAGTAAATTGATATAGTATTTTACATGTTATAATATACTTGTCATGTAAAATTTTATAAATAATAAAACTTAAATTAATAAATTTAATGGTAATTGTTTGGTTAGGACTAAAATTTTAAAATTTGAAAATAAAAACTAAAAAAATCAATTCAGAATAAAGAGGTTAAATCTACAAATTATATACAATATAGGGACTAATAACATAATTTATTTTTAGTTTTGCACTTAACTTTTCAACTTTCATTTTTTCCCAATTCACTAAAAAAAGTTACCAATAAAAAACTCGTAACACATTTTTATTAAATGCCAATAAATTTTAAATAAAATGGAACGAATATAATAATTAACATAAATTATTTGAATAGTTTATAAAATTGCCTATAGTATTATTTAAGTATTTAGATTGAGTTTTAGTTCGATTGTTGTCGACGTTGTTGTTTATATAGAAGAACGTGAGTTTGAGTGCATTGAAACGTATTTATTATCTTATTTAAGGGGTGAGAGAAATTATAGGTAATTTTAAATATTTATATTCAAAATAAAGTATTTATCTCATAACATAACAGACTATCGATTATATATCTATATTATTATTTTACCCAATACTTACTTTAGGAGGCTCGAACCGGATGAACTCTGGGAATAAACGAGAGCACCCGAACAAGCACAAGAGTTGAATTAGAGTGTAACTTTGTTTATGGAGTGATGATCCATAAACATACTCAAATCCAGCTAAGATTTATTTGAGTAATCAAGTACAAAATAGAACCTAAGCTTATTAATCATATAATTAATAATTAATTACTATATATATGTGTGTGTATATATCTAAGTTCTCGGTATGTTCTTGTAATCAGTCCACAACTGATCAACAGTTTTGCCCAGAATCTGAAAAAAGAAATCAGGGCTATAACCATCTTTGAGCTTCGCATTAAGCTCCGCCACGAACCCAGATTTCAAACCCTCACAATAATCCAAGAAGTACGCCGTCACGGCGTACCCGTCGTACCAATGCTCGCCGTCCCCCGGTCGAGGCCACTCTCCGGGGACGTAATCCGCTTTCAGCCGTACGAAATCCGCGATCCCTTCCGTCAAACCCCCGAGATGCCCATCGCCGATTTGCCCGTTCCCATTCCACTGCCATATGTGAGTCATCTCATGGTAAAGCACCCCGTTGAAGCTCCGTTTCAGCTCATCGCCGGTTAAACCTTGGATCGATTTATCGCTCACGTTGATGTTATTGTTGCTTGCAAGCGCGACGACTCTCTCGTCTAGGTTATCGACGATGAAGAGGCTTACGCTTTGTACGTTCTTTCTCGAAGCCGGATCGGGTTGCCGGAAAAGGTTCCAGATGAACTGGGAGGCTGATTCCATTTGTTGCCGTGTGTACTCGACGCCGAGCTCTTTGTCGAATACGGTGCCTCCAGGAGTCGTTGGGACCTCATTTGTGACGGTGTAATCTACCGCGGTGGAGCTGTGAAGGGATGTAGCTAATGCGAGCAGGTAAACGAGGAAGAAAACTGGGTGATTAGCCATTTTTTGGTTTGTTTGTTTGATTTGGTGAATCATTATTGCATAGTTCTAAGATTTATATAGACAAAACTGGAAAGCATCGTTTACTGGACATAATGTTGAAATTTCAATATAGGTTGAAGCTTCCTTCGTCGTTGAAATTTCTTTACAAATTGAAGACGAACTGTTACCGGGCATCTGGACCCATTTTGTACGTATAGATTTTGCTGTTTTTCCGAAAGATTTTGGAAAGTAAGAATGGTAGAAGTAAGGAGAAGTGCATGTCTAAATTGTATTTTGCTCTTTTATTTAAAAAATAGATAAATTAGTATTTATATATTAGATCAAAAATTAAATTGGTCTTTTTATTAAAAAAATTATTTTTCTATTTCTACTATTAAAAGTTGGGTTTTATATGTCAATATGAGATACACATGGCACACAACGTGTCACTATTCAATTATTCTTCGATTAAGTCGGTTTTATCAATACAAATAGAAGATATTTTTATAAAAATGACCAATTTGTTCTTTGATCCAACATATAAAGACTAATTTATCAATTTTTGAATAGTAAAGATAAATTGCAATTTGACTTTTAGTATAATGTCTTTCATTATATTTTTACCAAAGTATGAACTTTATCAAATTATTAGTTAACTCTTAATAGTGTAAATTGCACCTAACATCACTAAAGTATTAGTAAACTTATGTTTTGATGAAAACTTAAAAAGTTACAAAAATGGTTATTGAATTATTAGAAAATTTTCATTTAAGTTATTAAACTATTAGAAAGTTTTTATTTAAGTTACTGAGATGTTAAGTTTTTATTTTTAAAAAAGTCTAGTTAGCAAATTCCGAGCAACAATTGACGATTATGTCGAGTATAAAAACATACTTTAGATCCAAGTCGATTTGACGATCATGTCGAAGATTGGAGAAGAAAGTTATTTGGATTTTGTTTGCAAATTCATGACATTCAAAGTTGTTTAATAAAAAAAAGAACTATAGAATATAAAGAAAATAAGAACTTTCGATTTGTGTAAGCGGTGTGAACAGAGAATATCATACAACAATAGTTTTAACAGCCCAACAACTTAAATAAAAACTTTTGAATAATTCAATGACTAATTTATAATATTTTAAAGTTGGGTGGTTAAAATATAAATTTATTAATAATTTAGTAATTTTAAATATAATTTGTCTTTACAAAATACAGTGGACTCAAAGTGAATATTTAAATGATGAATTCAAAGTTAGATATCCAACTCTATTATATACTCATAACGGATTCGGGCCATCACCTTGGTTTTTGGTCACTTGGATCAAGACGGAGCCTTGGGAGTTAATGCACTAGAACTCAGCTTCTAGTGCAAGAGACAGTTTGGTTCGCCATTTGCAGTCCTTTAACTTGGCTCCATAATAGTTATGGCGCCCTTTTTTCGGTGTCCTGGGCTTTGAAGGGCTTGTTTGTACTAAATATTTTTAAATTATGATTTGGATTTTAAAATATTTGAACTGAATTTTTAATTAATTAAGGGTTAGTTTAAATGGACAGTATTTTATCTGTAGTTAGTGTAAAAATAATAATAACAGTGAAATTATATATTATAACATGATATAAAAAATAAACTAAATACACCGCACTCATCTCCAAACTTACCCTAAATCTTTTCGTTAACTTAATATTAGCTTAGCGTCAAAAATCAGATTACATCTAACATAAGCTATATTTAAAAGAGGTTAATCAAAATTTAAACACTATTTCTTATTGTACAGACACCATAGGTATATCATGTTAAAAAATTATCACTGAAATTTCATTTAAATATATTCATGAGTAAGGTTAAACTTAAGGAATCAATCATCCACAAAATGACACATTTTACTATTTTTAAAAATAATAAATAATTATTTATTTAAATTTTATTATAAGATATAGATTAATATTTTTTTACACTACTAAAATAGTTAATTTTATTTATTTCAAGTTATAGTTAAATTACCCTTTTTTTTTATATATTTTATTGTTTTTAAACAACAAATTTAGCAAATTTAATTAAAAATACTAAATCTAGCAAATTTAATAATACGAAATATAAAAAATTATGAAAAAAAAAGGTCTGAGCGAAAGTAAAAAGAAAGAAAACCAAAAGAACTTTGCGGTGGTAGAAAGGGCGGAAGAGGGCGGAAGAGCAGCGGTGGCCGGCTGTGGAAAAATTAAATGGCCACCCCTCTTTCCTCCCATTTCCCTCTTTCTTTCTTCCCTTCTCAATCACCTTCCTTTGGAAAGCCTTTTCTCTTTTCTTCCTCTATTTCTTTCCCCGCTCTTCGTTTTCTCTCTTACACCAACCTCACGAAGCTCCCTAGAACCTCTCTCCTCGCTTTCTCTTCCAACAATTCCGGTTCTTCTCCTTTCAACGATCCTTCCGGTTCGAATTCTTCTCCCTCTAAGGTACGGTTTTGCAAGTCAGCGAGTCCTTTCTTTTCTTTTATTTTTTTTGTATTTCGAGTGGAATGTTGAGAAATTAGATTTGAATTTGCTGATTTGTTTAGCGGATTGCGTGATGTGGATATAAGTGATCTTTGAAATTTTGTTTTCTTTATGGAAATTGAGATTGCAGCTCGTGGAAGGGAGAACTTTATGTTTAGATTTGATTGAATTGTTTTAGGATTAGTTAAGATTTCATGTTTTGATTGGTTAATGAGAAAATGTAGTCGATGTAATATTGCAATAACTTGAGTTCTTTTTGTATTGTGGTTATAGGTTGATTGTGTAGTTATAGCTAATGTAAATTATATTTTGCTGGTTAGAATAGCAATTTTTCAAGTTATTATGTATATGTATATGTATATGTGTGTGTGTGTGTGTGTGTGTGTATCTTTAAAATGTGAAAAGAATAAAATCCTCATTATGGATTAGAGTTTGGGACAAGGATGTAAACAAGACACTCATGATAGCAAGCTATTGTGATTTGACTTGGAAAAAGAACTTGAATTCGGCAATTGGAGCTATTGAGCTGAATTTGTGAGCCTAGTAAATTGCAAGCCGAATCAAGCTTCTCGAGTTTGAGCATAAATAATTGAATTTGAAGTCTAGTTCTAGCATCAATTTCAGCTCATATTTTGTTAGGTAAACAAGCTTAATCGACCTGAATTGAGTGAGTTCAAGTAACTCAATGTTTGTTCCGAACTAAGCTCAAAGTTCAAACTAGTTCAAACTCAAGCCGAGTTTCGAGGGTTGAATTTTTAGTCAAACTTGAGCTTCTTACAGCTTGAGCTGAACTGGATTAGAGCTGTAGCATCTGAGGCAATTTCTTTCCGTGATTGTACAAGCATTTCTACATGGATATTCTATTAAACTCTACTTGAATTTTGAGCCGTCTTTCTTTTGTGATAAATCTTGGTATTTGCTAGAACCAACATAGATTAGGCAGTGTTTCTTGATAGTTCTCGAATTGATGTATATATTTACTATTTTCAAAGTGGTTTTCTGGTAATGTTTTAAGAAGTAACTTCTAGTGTTTTCTTTCAGAAATCGGTTCTCACCAATCTGATACAGGAGATCGAACCATTGGATATTAGCCTTATCCAAAAAGATGTCCCCCCTTCAACTGTGGATGCAATGAAAAGGACTATTTCGGACATGTTGGGTTTACTTCCATCTGATAGGTTTCAAGTCTTTATCGAGGCATTGTGGGAACCTCTTTCAAAGTTATTGATCTCTTCTATGATGACAGGGTATGTTCTTATTCTGCATGATATGCGCCATTGTAAGAATTATTTATTTACTTCAGTCGATTGCCAACAAGCTGAAACCCAGTCTAATGGCTTTAACTCATGTTACTTGGACCCTTCGTTTTCCCTATAATCTGTATGTCAGATGCCTGTATTAGACAGATTTTGGACATGGGTGTTGGGTATGATTTTCCATTGCAAACACTTTAGAAAAAATGGAGCATACCTGTGTTGAATGCATAACCATTTTACATTATTACCAAGTCTGAGTAACATAGGTTTCAATGCGGTAAAAGTATCATGGAGGCCCCTGTAGTAGGAGTCAGACTACATATTGCCCCTTTTATTCAAAAGATAGACAAATTAGTCCTTGTATATTAGACCGAAGAGTAAACTAGTCCTTTCTATTAAATATTTCATTCATTTCTACTGTTAAAAACTGGTGTGACTAACAAAATAATCAGACAGTTGCATGTGGCGTGCCACGTGTACCTTATGCTGATGTATAAGGACCAGTTTTTTATAGTAAAAATGGTTGAAATTTTTAATAGAAAGACCAGTTCGCTCTTTGATCTAAAGTACATGGATTAATATGCCCATTTTGAGTAGAGGGGACAAAATGCAATCTGACTTCTAGTACAACGGCCTTCATAGTACTGTTTGAATGCTTGTTGGACATATATTAGTTCATTAACCATATTATATTCTCTATTTATACCATCTTTTCCCAAAGAGGTTGACATAATATGAATGAATATTCTTGGGGAGAAAGAGCCAATCTTGAATGCATCTAATCATGCCAAGCATGGCTCAATATATCACTTCTAGGGTTTATATCCTTTCCCTCTCTATATTTCACATTTCCTGCATGTGAATCACTGGAACTTTCATCTTTAATTTCAATACTAGTATCATAAGTTTAAATGTTTGATGTACCACAAGACACGAAAAGTATTTCTTACTTTTTGAATTGCAGTTATACATTGAGGAATGCTGAATATAGGCTTTGCCTTGAACGGAGCCTTGGTTGTGAAGGATGTTTGGGAAAAACTCCGGACAAATGGAACTTTGATTTACAAGAGGTATTGTTGGACAGTACAAAAATAAGTGATTGTTCAGGGAAAGACTATGTGTCATCTGAATTCGAGGAAACCACTGAAGACAAAGTTGAAGACATTGAATTTCAAGGCATAGGTGAAATATCCCCTGAAACTCGTAAATACATACTTCTTTTGCAGTCTCGTCTAACTTCCATGAAAAAGGTATGTTATAGCATTTTGAAGAGCTTCTCATTGTCCTGTTCTTTTATCTCTTTCAATCTATATACCGTTTTAATCAAAATATTGACTGGAGCTGTTATATATAATAGTTTGTATCAGTGTGAAGCACTAACAAGACGCCAGAAAGGCTATAAATAATTACCAGTTGATCTTGTTATGCATTTTAATCTGATTAACTCAATTCATCAATCAACAGAATACATTTCCTTATCTGCGGTAAAAGTACCATAGAGGTCTTTGTATTAGGAGTTGGATTACATTTTGCTCCCTCTACTAAAAAAATGGGCAAATTAGTCCCTGTACATTAGATCAAAGTGCAAACTGATACTTTTGTTAAAAATTCCATTCATTTCTACTGTTAAAAACTGGTCCTTGTATGTCAGAATGAGGTATTGTCGGGTTATTCTATTAGCCACGCCGGTTTTTAACAATAGAATTGCTTGAAAATTTTAACTGAAAGGATCAGTTTGCTATCTAATTTAATATACAGGGACTAATTTATCCATTTTTTGAGTAAAGGGGGTAAATTTGCAATTTCACTCCTAGTATAAGGGCCTTTATGATACTTTTACTCTTTATCTGCAATTTGGTTGAATACATGCTCATAATTCCATATCTTGCTTGATTGAAGGAACTTCGTGAAATCAAGGGGGAAAATGCTGCTTTACAAATGCAACAAATTGCTGGGGAAGAAAAGAACGATTTACTAAACTACTTGAGATCACTACAACCAGATAAGGTTTCCTTCGATTTCAAACGCTTTTTAAAGCAAATTTCTTTATTAGTATCTCATTAATCTGACTCTAAAGTATCAATCTCTTTATGATCAATTCATTGCTTTTTCTTCATTTATATGATGGGAAGACTGTAATAACTAAGATGAGCATTTTCGATGCCATAAATTCGTATCCCAAGTTGTTTTTCAATATCACAAGTTCTCTGCTTATTTCAAATTGCTAGCACATAGCAATCTTACTCCGGCACTTTGTTTTTCTTGGAACTAGTTGTGTCTGACACTCATGTTCGACAAATATCCGGACATAGGAATCAGATGTGATCTTCTAAGAACTTCCTAGATACACGGAAATCTTGGAAGAAATTAGACTTAACTGTGTGAGGCACATATGTATATCCAACACTTACTCGAGTCCAAGTAGCATAGCCATGTACTGATTATTTAGACGTGAACTTCAGTAAAAAATTCAATACTGTTATGGCTAATAAAATTGTAACATAAATTTCAGGTAGCGGAGCTTTCCGAACCAACATCCCCTGAACTGAAAGAAACAATCGACTCTGTCGTCCACAATCTCCTGACCACCCTTTCTCCAAAGATGCATTCAAAGATTCCTCCTTTGTCAGAGAACAATGCAACTGGAACTGTAAATAATATTGAGATTGAAGATTGTACAGAACTTGTTGAGAATACTTCACTTCAGTTACAACCCATTATTTCGTTAACACGAGACTACCTTGCTCGTCTTCTCTTCTGGTTAGTCTATCTCACATCTGCATTTATTTCTCATTGCATATCAACTAAAATTGTAGTCAAACACAGGGGCATAGCTAAAGGGAGCAGGCAGGGTCTTGCCTCCCCCTCCCCCCGGCTGAATGAATTAATTGCTATTTTAGTACCTTCTAAACGTAAATAGTTCAATTTAATCCTTTTTAGCTTGTTTTAAATAGAAAAATTGTAATTTTGGCCTTTCAAAGTTTAAAGTACAATTTAAGTCATTCGAGTTTGAACTCGACTCGAAATTCAGAGCTCGATACTCAATTCGAGCTTGATCGAACATCTATTTTTAAGCTCAAGTTCGGCTTGTGATATAATCGAGCTACTCAAGCTTGATTAAACTCGTTTACTAATTTTTGTATTCAAGTTCTTAGAGTTAATGATATATATTAAGGGCAATAACGTAATTTAATAATATAAAATATGAGAAGCTCGATAAGGCTCTCGAGCTATTCGAATCAAGTATTACTAAGCTCGAATTTGGCTCGTCTGATAGTTACCGAATTGAGTTCTAATATTTTGAGTCAAACTCGAGTAGCTTGCGAGCACCAGTGTCTCATTTACACCCCTAATCCCATCACATAATTCTTAGCTTCGCCCCTAGACTCAAACACTTCCTATGCCTTGCCTACTTGGCTGGAGACTTTAAATGATGGGAATCCTGTCGATCCAATCTGTCTTCCCCGGCCTCCCTAATACACTTGATATGAAATAAACCTTCTGTAAAAACAGATCATATTATGATCCAAGAGTTGTTCTGCATGCAGGGGCGGCCCCCTAAAAAATTGAAAACTTGCACCTTTTTACCCTCTAAAATGTATAAAATTATAAATTAGTAATGTTAAATTGCACTTTGATTCCCAAAAAATTGTAAGATTTTAATTTAGTCCTTTAAAAAATTGTAAAGATATTAGTTAATACAATGATGAAATTGCATTTCAACTCTCATCAAAATTTATAACTTAATTCCAGCCCCGAAAAGATTTTCTTGGCTTTGTCCTTGTTGCGTGTTTAAAACTGTGCCAAAACATTCGATTGAAACTATGTCTTCTGATGTTCATATTTCTTTCTGAAGGTGTATGCTATTGGGACACTACCTTAAAGGTCTCGAGTATCGGATGGAGCTAATCGAACGTGTTTAAAAATGTGCCAAAACATTTGATTGAAACTATGTCTTCTGACGTTCATAGTTCTTTCTGAACGTGTATGCTATTGGGACACTACCTTAAAGGTCTCGAGTATCGGATGGAGCTAATCGAACTTTTATCCTCGACAAGCAAGCCCAAGGACAACGGCATGGTGATGAGCAGGTTATTTAGAGTTGCTCTGATATGAAAGACTACTTTTTTTTTTCCGAAGAAGGCTGGATTTGAACCAAGGTTAGGCCCTTATAATCTCTTGCTGATGGAGTTATTTTTATGCATAAAATGGATACAAATGTTGAGCAAATTGCTAATAACCAAAGTTATTTTGGTACTTCTCAATTGTTTAATTGATCTTAATTAAAATTTAGAGTGTTTAGTATCTACCATTGATTTAAAATTTCTAGTATGGAATTTGACTAGACATGAGGAAGGGTTGGGTTTTTTTGGGCTTTCGATAGAGCTTTCTTGAATTCGGGTTGGTTTGAACCGGTTTAAATTAATATTTAATATTTTTTTAAAATAATTATATCATATTACTTTATATTATATTTTGTTTTATGTTTTATGTTTTAATATTTTTTTTGGTTTAATTGCACCGTACAACCTCAAATTATTTGTTTAAATTCTAAATTTATTTTTAAACTTTAGAAGTGTTCTAATTGAGCCTTCAAAGTATTAATATAGTTTCCATCAGGTCTTTTTGTCAAGTCAAAGCGAGGGCCTAAAATGATTATTGTTTGTTAGTTCCCTCATAAAATTTTAAGTTAATATATGGTCATATTATAGTTTGATCCCCTCCCCAAAATGATAGAATTTAGATTTAATCTTATGAAAATTATAAATATATAAGCCAATAAAATAGTGAAATTGTATTTTAGTTCTCATAAAAATATATTACTTAATTTTGATCTCTAAATTTATTTTTGGCTTCGCCAGTTGTCTCACTATTACCTTTGATATTACATGTTACAGAAAAGAAAAGTAGTGTTGATAATTTTGTCGACACGTCAAGTTCAAGTCTTTCATGCATGCAGTAGGTAGACGTGTTTACAATTTAATTCATGTATTTTAAAATGCTTTGGCTAGATTTGAGGTGCATCTAAACCGATGGTATTTTTTTTTCTCAATATAATATTTAAAATTAACATAGCTGTGTATATATATATATATATATATATATATATATTATCTATTATTTCAGCCAAGGCCAAAATATTTATTCAACATCCTTTCAATACCTAATTCTTAAAGTTTAGTACTCACATATTTGCATGTGAATAGTGATGATCACTCGAAAAATATTCATGCTCAGACGGTTCCAGTTTATCGACACCCTCAACGTTCCGGAGCCAATATGTCTGATTCAACGATGCTGCTCCCTCCGGAACATCTTTCATTACCCATTCATGGCCTTCAGGAAAATATATCCCGCTCTTTGGATGTGGAACCCAGCACCACGAATCTTTTATATCGTTGCTGCTGTTACTGTTTGACGATGACTTTCTCGACTTTTCGATAGTTTCCCTACCGGCACCAGCGATTTTGCTTATCGGTCGCTCAAATGATCGCTTAGCTTCCCTGCCACAAATTCTCATATTTATATAAAATAAAATAAAAGGAAAATTAATATATATATAATTAAAGTTACCTAAGCATTAAAATCTTAGTTTTGGCGACGGCAAATCTTCCCATAAAATATATGAAAGAAATTTTGATCGTACTATTTTATATATAATATAAAGCTTAAATTTGAGAAAATTATTGTACTTAAGGTGTAAGTAAATTAAGGAGAGTTTCGTTGATTTTTATAATGCTTGAAAGTGCAAATGCTGCAAGAATATGTTCGATGGTACAAATGAGGAACGTTTAATTTTGGAGGCACTTTATAAATGGTGAAGTCAAAAGTTAATATTTTCATTTTAGGAGTGTCGGATGCACTTTTGGTGTTGCCGCTAAAATAATTTCTGTTAAAACGAAGCATGGTTTATATTAGATCCTAGATAGGGATGAAGGCAAGAAAAGAAATTAGAAACCAAAATTGAATTATAAAATATTTAAATATAAAATGTCATTTATTATTATACTAATTCCTAATTTTATAAAATTTCAAAGGATCTTGGAAATAATTTTATCATTTTGGAGAAAATAAAATTGAAATTAATAACCGAAATCAAAATCAGTAGTCAATAGGTTTTTATTTTGGATAAACCAATTCATTTAAATGGATTTTGAATATTTAAAAAGTATCTCAGTATTCAATAAATATAAAATATAGTAAATAATTAACAAAATATGTATTTTTGTATGGTATTGTTTTTTAATATAAAAGGAAATTACTTAAATGTACTCTTCAATTTAAAAACAAAATTATATATTGAATAAATTTTCAGGGTGCATGTCACGATTATTTTATTAGTCCCAATTCCCAAATAAACTAAAATATAAATACAAACTATAAATTAATAGTGTCTATAGGTTAGGTCGAGGCACAATTTTAAAATTTTTCTAGGCTTAGGTCTAAACTCGGCTTAACCTACTAAAAAGTCATATTATTATTTAGAAAATAATAATTTTTTATAATTAAATCTAAAATAAAATATTTATAAAAAATTTATTTAAATTTGGGTAAGATCAAATTGATTCGTAGATAACAACTTTTATTTAAACTCGACCCAAGTCGAATTGAGCCAATCGGACTAAACAAGCTACCAGATAAATCAACAAGTGATCAAAATTTTAAATACAAACAAATAAATCTATAGAAGGAATTTTGTTGTTGAAATTGAGTGTAGGTGAGCATTGAGAATTTAATTAAGACACCCATTGAGCAATTTGAATAAATTGATAAAAAGTTTTATATTCCTATTAAATTTGATAATTAAGTTCATTTTGGTATTTTTTATTTTTTTTAGTTTACGTTAGTTTTTGAATTTGACAAGTAGATCTGTTTTGGTCCTTGAATTAGAATTTTGTGAATATTTGATGATACGATCAGTGTTACTGGAGCAAGATTGGATTGGATGGATCGAGAATTGATTGATATAATGATTTAGACAAAAAGGTTGAACCAATTAACTTGAAAACTACTTAAAGTTGGTAAAAATCGAAAATCAAGACAAAAATCGGCAATTGAATAGGTTGAATCAGTTTAATATTTTTTTATTTTTAATTTTTTAAAATTTTAATTATTTATTTAATTATTGATGGTCCAACAGTCGAATTGACCGGATTGGTTGAATCGGAAACAGGTGGCCTAATAGTTTCAACTACTGGTCTGGTTATTAAAGCATTAAATGTGAAACTCTGAGATTGTACCACATCATCACCTATAAAATTATATAATTTTTTATTTTCAAGTGATGATGTGGCTCAATCTCAAAGTGCCATGTCATCAAACTTTTATAATTTTCAAGTTTAGGGATCAAAATCAATCTTGTTGCAAAGTTTAAATACCAAAGTGAAAAAAAAAATAGTACATGTATTAAAATGACCCTAGTTATCAAGTTTAGCGGCCAAAATTATATTACCCCTTCTTTAAATAAAGTTTCGAGTATAATTTTGTGAATAAAGAAAACAAAATGAAAATATTTTATTTTCATTTAAAAGCCCGATCCAATTTAATTTCGAATCTAATTGAAGTCTAATGTGACTATCGAATATAAAAAAATAGAGAGAAAAAAAAGAGTGGTTATAAAAACATATACTAAAATATGATTGCGGAGAAAAATACCACCATCGGATTCTCATAGCATAAAAATAATTAATAGCAAATCAAAAGAAAAAAGGTGGGTTAATAATTTTGATGCTTTCTTTGTTTGTTTAGGTCAATTAAGGACATTCGAATATTGGCCATATTTTCTCTTCTTTTTTTGGTGAAATTCTCGTAGAGGTCCTTGTACTAGAAGTTAAATTGTATTTTGTTCCTTATTCAGGAAATGAGCAAATTAGTCCCTTCACATTTAATCAAAGAGCAAATTGATCCTTTCGTTAAAAATTTCATTAATTTCCACTGTTAAAAATTGGTCCTTATACATCAGGATGAGGTAGATGCGGTACGCCACATGTCACTATCTAGTTATTTCGTTAACCACGTCGGTTTTTAACAATACGAATAGATGAAATTTTTAATAGAAATGATTGATTTTGCTATTTGATTTAACATACATGTATTAATTTGCCTATTTTTTTGAGTAAAAGAGTAAACTACAATTTGACTTTAATACAGGGACCTTTATGTACTTTTACCCTCTTTTTTTTTTTTTATAAAAACAAACATTTTAGAGAAATTCAGAAATTGATGTGACAATGGGGTGAAAAGAGGTGAACGGTTCATGGTTTTAGCATGAATTCCCTTTCTTTTTTGTATGTTTAAAAATGGTTAAAATTTTCTATTAGTCCCTGTATTACTACGTAAGTTGTTAATTTTCCTTACACTTTAATTTGATCATTTTAGTCTTTCTATTTTTGAATTTTGAAAATTCGGTACTTGTTAGTGGTGTTCATAGGCCGAGCTTAAGTTTATATTTTCAACTCCGAGCAGGTCTGAATTGTTTTACTATCTAGAAATAAAAATAAAATAAAAAATACATTAATATTTATGTATTGTTGTAATTAATTTTATATAAAGTAATTTTACTATTTTTTTAAATAGTAAAACGAGCTATTTGAACAAACCGGTTTAGACTTGAGCTTGATTTAAAAAATAAAAAATAATTAGACCTTGACTTAACTTGACCTATGAACACCTTAATGTAGGTGTAGCCTTCCGAGAGTAGAGGTTGGAGGGCTAAGGCCCATTGGGCTTGTTTCTTGGTCGGTCACTCTCCATCCCTTATTTTTTCCACTTTATTCGATAAAATAAATTGTTGTTGATCCTTTGATCGTGACTTAGTTCCAAAAAAAAACTTTCAATTCCAAATCCAAGCCGGAGCACAACTTGTCCAAATGACACGTGTTACTATTAAAAGTAATAAAAAAATATTTTTTATTTAAACTTAATTATAAAATATATAAAATACTAATATAAGTTTGTTTTCTTTTCTATATTATTTCTAACCAGCAAAACAATTTTAGCTTAAAGTTAAAGTGAGTCAAATCAAGTGACAAAATTGTTTGAATTAGACGGACTAGTTAGATATAGAACCAATTAAGGGATCGGTCCAGAAAAAAGTATTGATTGATTGGTCTGAGAATCGATATGAACGGATTGAATCAAGTAAAAAATCAGTTGAACTAAAAATTAATACTTTTAAGATTTATGATATTTTGTAATAATTATTTAATCGAATCGGATAGATAAGGCCATTGAATGGATTGACTCAAAATTAGTATAAACTAACTGAACTATATAAAAACTGGTTGAATTATGATTTTTAATATTTTAACTATTTTTATTAATCTTTTAGTAATTTATTTAATTGAGCTACACGAATTAAGCCAATTAATAAATTGATATTCTAACCTTAATCCCAAAGGGAAAGTCGGGCAAAAGTCAAAGAATTTAGTGGATTGCATTAGTAAATCCACTGATTCAAAAGTAAAAAAACAAAGAAAAGAAAACAAAGTCCCCCCTCCCGCCATTGACGCGTTTGTTCATTCTTCTTAAGCAATAAGAAACTGCAGACTATACAAATTTTAAAAAAATAATAATTAAGAAAAAAAAACCCATTATTGTAACTGTGAAGAAGAACAGAGAGCCAAAAAAATTGAAAAAGAAAAAAGAGAAAGGATCCATAAATGAAAGGGAAATCGAAGGGCTCGAAGAGAAAGCTAGGGTTAGCAACTACCCTTTTCTTATGTTCACTTGCTTTCTTAGCTGGTTTGTTCACTTCAACTTTTTTCTCTCAGGTAAACTTATAAAGCATGAATGTTTCTTCATTTTGAAATGGTTTTTTGAAATGGGTTTAGCGGTTAATTCGTTGGGTTTTTTTTTTTTTTTTAGGATGTGCCGATTATTAAACCCAGGCTGAGAAAGGTTGAAGTGGTGCATGTTGAAGGTGATAAGTATCGTGATTTGATGCCTGTTGGAGAGACTGGGGAAAGTTCGATTGATTCTATCCATTTTCAGGTCACTTTTGAATTTTGGTTTCCTGGTTTTGTTCATTGGATTTTGAATGATGAATTTGATTCTAAATGCTTTTGATTTAGTTGTTTATTTGATTAACTTTTATTTTTTGGTAATTGATAGTATCACTTAAATTATTAAAATTTTTAAGTTGTTTCATAAAATTATGTGGGATAAGAGCTATGATTGAAAAACGGAAAAATCGAAAATCTGATCTTTGGTAAAAAGCCAGAAAATGAGAGGATACATATGCAAATAAATTGTTGATACAAGGAGATTGTGGAGGTTCGTGATGGTCTACTTGGAGGGCGGAGAGTCTTAGAGAGTGTGTCTTGGCCTCCTATCCTAATGTCCGTAGGCTTTTAAGGGGTTACCTCTGGTCATTCCCAAAGTGCCACATGTAGCCCATATATTGGTTTTGGACTCCTTGGGGATTTATCTGACCTATGAATGCTCTGTTGTCATAGATATGGGTCGTCATGTCAGGACAATGGTATATGTGGCGTATCCATGTCAGGGATGTGGTCTTGATGGTAGGGGTCATGAGGTCTTGAGTTCATAGGTGTCTTTAACCTGCAAGGTGATTCTTCTTAGTCAAGGACATGGACCTGATAGGTGGGCTTGCGGGGTATGGGTATGACACAAATGTTTAGGATTAATGGCTATGAGTAGCAATATTCAAGTTAGTTTGTATTTCAAAGCTATGTTAGCAGAGCTCTTCCTTTTCTCTAAAATATCCATATCTGACTCGTATTCGAACATGCATATGAGACTGAGAGTATTATCCCACAAAATATATAGAAAAGCTTAGAAAATTTGAGCATGCACGTGTTGGTACTTACCTATACTGAAATTCGACCCCAAGTCCAAGTAATATAGGTCACGAGGTAGTATATGTTGAGGCTTGTTTAACCTGAAACTAAAACTGGAGTTTTCGAATATCAAAGGAAAGCAGTAATGGAAAAGAATAAAGATTTTATGTACAAATGTTGTACAGAAAACTGCCCTGTCTGTAGACTAACTTACTTTGATTGCTTCTCTTTAAGTGCAGGTTTTAAGTTGGAAACCGCGAGCTTACTATTTTCCCGACTTTGCAACTGCAGAACAATGCGAACATATAATTGGAATGGCGAAATTGAACCTTAAACCATCTACTTTGGCTTTGCGCAAGGGAGAAACCGAAGAAAACACTAAAGGAACTAGAACAAGGTAGAGTGCCCCTTTTAAGATGCTTTACTCTCATTTCTTTTCGTTTTTGAGTTCAATGGTAAATCATAAATTGATAATGTTATTAACTGGTTCCGAGTTAGCATTGAGGCTGGATAGTATTTTACCCCCGTGCTAGTGAGTGTTTTGAATTGGTGAATGCTGATAACTCTGTCTTGAACTTGTACTTTGCTTGGACACAGTTCGGGAACGTTTATTAGTGCATCCGAGGATGAATCCGGAACCTTGGACTTGATCGAGAAAAAAATTGCAAAGGTTACAAGCATTCCACAGAGTCATGGAGAGGTACATCTTTTGTTGATTTAAGATTTTCCCGATTGATATAGAACCTATAAGCCACAAAAAGTCTCATGGCATATTTTCTATCAAAACCAAAAATCTTTCTTTACATTACTTTTGAATTGTTGAATCGAAATTTGTACACATTGCAGGCATTTAATGTTTTGCGGTATGAGATCGGACAGAAGTATGATTCTCATTACGATGCATTCAATCCATCCGAATATGGTCCACAATCGAGCCAAAGGGTACGGTCATACACGCGAACTTCACCAATACTTTTCTGTCTGCATTTAAGTTGATAGTGTAAATGCAATAGTTGGATAGAGAATGTAGTTTATATTTGTTACGGTATACAAGTTACGAGTTCACTTATCATTAGACGATCGGTAAATCCTTTTGTTACTAAACAATCCATTAAAGTTCGTTCTTCAAAGGTTTCATTTTGTTATCAAGTTAGTACTGGATCCATCTCATATGATAAGTTCTGTTGTTATCACGTTTTGGTAATTGTAACCGAGCTATTGTATGAATGTTGATGCTGAAGAACTAAAACACCATGCTTAATTAGCAATGAACCTTCTCTCACAGGTTGCGTCATTCTTGCTATATTTATCCGATGTAGAAGAAGGCGGAGAAACAATGTTCCCATTCGAGGTAGACATTGGAGATACTAACTTGCTTTAACTCTCCTTTGATTAAGCATTTACGCCAAGTTTCAGTACTGACCATGTTATTTTGGTTGCAGAATGGCATGAGTGTCAAAGGCTATGACTACAGACAATGTGTCGGTTTAAAAGTAAAGCCTCAAAGAGGGGACGGACTTTTGTTCTATTCGCTGTTTTTGAACAGCACCATCGATCCGGTAATTTTCATGCATGCTATTCGTTAACAAATGCTGAGGCTTTACTATAGCTGTTATATAACACACCAAAAAGTAGTATTGTTCTAGTTTCTTCATATAGGGTCATGCAGTTGGTGGGTTCAGTTTAGAAAACTTGATTGATTGTCAAAGAGAAACTGATAGACTTTAGTTTCATAACCAAAAATAACTGAACTGATTTAGCTCGACTGGTTCAGTTGGTTATCTCTTTATTTCGGTTAATTGGGCAAACTACACCCAAGGTCGCTAGACTATTAGTTTGGGTCACTAGACTATTAGTAAGTTTACGTTTTGGTCGCTTCTTTAAAAGGTTACAAAATGGTTAATGAGCTATTCAAAAGGTTGTAAATTATCCTTTATTAATTATCCTTTAGGTGTAAATTATCCTTTATTAATTTTATTATAAGTCGGGTTCAACCAGTTGGTTGGGTTACTAAACAAATTGCAAATTGATCTATTTAACTTACCGAACCGATGGTTTGGGTTTAGATTGAAACTGGCCTAGCCGACTCCGGTTCAACCAGGTAAGTTGAATATGACACTATGTTGCAGGTTAGAGCTAAATCCTAACTTCGTTTCAATATTATTTGCAGACATCACTTCATGGAAGCTGTCCAGTGATCAAAGGTGAGAAATGGGTTGCTACAAAGTGGATTAGAGACCAACAACAATTTGATTAATAGAATGTAAACTTTAATTTTTCTTTAAAAAATCATTATAAACCTCTGCTTTTGGAAATGATTAATAATTTTTTGTGAGTTCAACTTCATGCCCATTTTTATCTTTTTCTTCTTTTTAATATTTTCAAAAACCCTATGCTTGTTCAATACATCCAACATAAATAGAGAAATGTATAAAGTATATATCAACCAAAGAATGGTAAAAAGACCGAATTGATTGGATCAAAATTAGTTAGAATATCAATTTAAACATTGAAATCTTCTAAACAAATTGACAATTGAACTAATTATATATATATATATATATATATTTATGAATTTTAATTAATTTGATTGATTCAACCACCTTTTCGGGTTTAAAGCTAGGACAACTTCCATTTGAAATTAAAATTATAAAAATCAAAACTAAATATTAAAAAATTGATTAAATCGAAAATGATACATCGAAACTCATTCTATCAATATGTAATGATACTATAATCACCGACTTTCTTCAAAATTAAGGAAAAGAAGAAAAACAAACTAAATCATATTCTATATATTTCATTGTAAATATGAAAGTCATAAATGATAATTTTCTATGCTACTATATTGTTGGTGAATGTTTTAACCAAGTGTTTCTTTTTTCTCCCTCAATCTTCCAAAGAACTAAGGCTAATTTTCTCAAGTTGCATAGGCCAATCTTCTCCGAGTACCCGCGGATTTAGTTCCATTGCAGCACGAAAATCCATCGTTGATACATAAAACGATCTTTCTCCTGCTCGTTGCGAGCAATTTCGACTTCGAGACCTTAGGCCGGCTAGTCTTACAGAGGGTTCGATCAATCTTTTCAAGTATGCATCCAAGCCATTATTCAATAGGTTAACACAATCCACCGGGACGTTAATTCCCTCGGTTTCCAACTTCTTTTGTAAACGATTTATTAACGATCTCGTATCTGGTAGCTCGCCTTTCGTTTGACAAGTCTCAGGGCGGTAACTCGGAAGAGATTTACGAGCTCCGCTGAAATTTATGGAGATGCCAAGTGGAGCTGTTACGGGGCTTCTACTTTGCACACCGGGGCTTCCAGCCACCTGCTCGACCTCTTCCCCGTCTTCTACGGATGCAACATCAGGTGGAGGCCTGCTCCCAAGTGAAAGTAACTCGGTTGCACTCTGGTCTTGTGCCTTGGAAATGGACTCTTCAGGTACAATACTTTGTGTCTTTCCCAATGGACCTAGTGGACTAGGACGGTCTCGAAACTTACGATCCCGACTAACAGGGGACCGACCTTTACGAGGGGAAGGAGGAAATGCGTCCCCGTAAAGCGATTGAAGACAATTCCGTTGATAACCATTTCCGACTTGAAGGTTACTTCCTACTTTCCGTATTGTTTTTGAAGGCGGAAGTTTAGATACACAAGCATTCTTGATAATGGATCGAATAAGCCTGTTGTGAAGCGGAATACTTTCCCTACCGATGATCTTAACGCAAGATTTATCGAATTCGGACTTTCCGATCTTCAAACCAAACAACTTTCTGAGCTGATCAAAGTATTTTTCAGCTCTTTGATGCCCAATTTTTCTTACAATAAGAGATTTTAGCTCTAAGGTATCGATCCGAACATGATCTTGGTTGACCATTATCTTCAAATCCAAAATTTCCCCCAATTTCACTCAAGAAAATACCATCAAATGAACCAAAAATGGTACTAATTGCATCAAAATCTTCAACTTTCAATCAAAAACCCAGATGAAAAAATCATAGATTCCTCAAACCCTAAAATCCCAATCCCAAAAACCCTAATTTCCACCTGCAAATCACCATAATCCAACAACATACAGAAATTCAGCTCAAAAGAAGCGAAATTCAAAACCCAAATAATCAATAATTGCTTAAAGTTACGACTTAAAAACCAATACAAAGACCAAAGAAAAGGGTAATTTTTTTGGGGGGGGGGATCAAAGAATTACCGAGAGACAATCGAAAGCAATCGCACAAAATTCAAAGAATCGAAGCGATTATAACGAAAATCAATCGATACCCATTTGAGATTTCGATGACAATCGAAAACCCAAAGGTTCGAATTGAGAATCGACGTACCAAAACTCGATCGATGCAGGTGTGTTCTATTTGGCTCTGAACTTTCCGAGTCTTCTTTTTATTTATTTATTTATTTGGTTTTTTTTTTTTGAAAGAATTTATTTGGGCTATAGTGTTTGGTGATCGGTTCTTTTTATGTTTTGTTCATGTATTATGGTATTAATGTGAATAAATGATAGCCAAACAGGGCTTTAAACATATGAAGGCTAGATAATATACTTATGACAGAACTAGTGTGCTTTTCAAAGCTTGCTATGTGTAACTTTGTTAGGGGCTGTTTGTTTGCACTTTTTTACTTAATTTGTTATTGCAATTTTTTCTAAAAGACTTGATCATATTAAATTAATCTCCCATATTAAATAAATTAATTTAAATTTTGTGCTATTTTAATTAGTAAATGTAAAATTATATTTTAATCTCCTAAAATGATAAAATTTTAATTTAATCATTTAAAATTACATTTTACTATCGTAAAATTACAATTTAATTTCATTTCTAAAAAGTTTTCGACTTTGCCCTTATTGATAGTTTTAAAATTTCTTTTTGGAATTGAACTTGAAAAATAAATTTCAATAAATTTTTTGTATAATGGACGCTATTTTATTATAATTTAAATTCATTTGATTCTTTTTAATAGCATGAGATTAAATTCGATCCGTTGATCGATGTTGATCAGCGTTGACCGACTATTTATCAACGTTGACCATCCACGTGACTCTATTAGAATGCGTCACGCCATCTTTCTTTTTTCTTTTTTGAATATTATATAAATTATTGTTTAACAATATAAAAATCAAATATAATATATAAATAATTCAAATTTTAAAAAAATTAAAAATGCATAATATTCTAAAATATATAAATATAAATTTTAAAATTGAATTATATGAAAATTGAAAATTTTAAAGAATTAGATAAAATTAAAATTTTTAAAATAAAAATATATAAATATGAATTTAAAAATCAAAATATTATATAAAAATTGAAAATTTTTCATAAATTTTACTTTTTTTCAAAACTCTAAATTCTAAAAATTAAAAAGTAATATAGATATATTTTGAAAAATAAAAAAAACTCTAAAGTTTTTGAAAAAAATTATGAAAACTTTTCAATTTTTATATAATATTTTTTTAAATTTATATATTTTAAAATTTTCAGTTTTTATATAATATTTTAGTTTTTATATAATTTTAAAAATTCAATTTTATTAAATATTTTATATAACTTTATCTTTATATATCTTATAATTTTTATTTTAATTTTTTGAAATTATTTATATATTATATATTATTTTATAGATTTTAAACAATATATTATATATGATATTAAAAAACAAAATAAAAGGGTGATATGGCATGTTCTAATAATGTCACATGAACGATCAAAATTTATCAAGCCAATTAACGGTGGGTCAATGTTTTTATTTTAAATAAATATAAGTGTCACGTAACAACCATGTGGCAACTTTTTTTTTTCAACATGATTACCAAAAAATATAGCTGAACCGGGTAACGAAATGTTAGTTAAGTACTAATCTAAGACAATAAAAATTTAGGTACTAAAATGAGAAAATATGTATAATTTGAGGGTCAAATTTAGCATTCAACCTTAGTTTTATGGGAAAAAAAAGGGTAAACTCAAAAGTAGTCACTTTTGTTTACCTCAGATTACATATTAGTCACTTATGTTTGAAATGTTAAGTTTTAGTCACTTACGTTATCGTTTTGTTACGAAGTGGTCACTCTACCGTTAAACTCCGTTACCTCCCTAACAACAGTCCTACATGACAGTCCAAATGAGTTTTAAATGCCAACTTGGATGTCCAGTTGCTGGGATGAAAATAAGTTTTTAATTAAATAAATTAATTTGGATTGTCACGTACGACATCTAAGTTAGCATTTAAAACCCATTTGGACCGCCACACAGGACCGCCGTTAGAGAGGTAACGGAGCTTAACGGTAGAATGACTACTTCGTAACAAAATAATAACGTAAGTGACTAAAACGTAACATTTCAAACATAAGTGATTAAAATATAATTTGAGACAAACAAAATTGACTATTTTTGTAGTTTACCCCCCAAAAAAACCTTAAGTTAATGCACATTACTACTCTTATTTTTATTTATTTATGGGCAAAATATACATTATTAGTATCTGAACTTAGCTTTGAAGTTTAAATTGGTACTTAAGTTTTTTTACTAATTAGGTACCTAAACTTAGCCTCAAGGTTCAATTTGACACCTGATTTTTTTTATCCAATTAGATACCTAAGCTTGGCTTTTTTGTTCAAATTAGTACTTGAACTTGGCTTCATAGTTCAAATTTGTTCAAATAAGTCATTAACTGTAAGTACTAAATTGAACAAAGAAACTAAGTTCAAGTACCAATTTGAACCAAACCGATTTCAGGTACCAATTGAAGCATTGAAACCAAATCCTACATTAATTAGCAAATTAATATTATAACTTAATCTGCCAATTGAGTATAGTTCAATGCAGGAGTAAAAAGATTTGGAGCATATTTAAAGTAGAAAGAACTAAATCTAAAATTCTGTAAAAGTACGTGTGCTAACAGCACATTTTGACCCAAAAAATTATACATTTGACCCCGCCATATAAATACTCTAATTTCCCCAGTGGACCAAACTCCACTGTCGAAATCTAGGGTTTTAAATTTTGCCTTCTTTCAGAGCTTCCATTGACGAGCAGCTAAATCAACAATGGGTCACTCTAACGTATGGAACTCTCACCCGAAAACCTACGGCCCTGGATCTCGCGCCTGGTAATTGTTTCCTTCTCTTTAATTCTTATTTAGTTTCGAGAAATTGCCTTTATTATTATTAAACCTTTTTAAGTCTTAATTAATCTTTGTGCAAGATGTTAATCTTTTAGCATATAAATGCGTAGAAAAATGCAAACGGAAGTTCGGTTTGTTGAAATTTTTTAGTGTCTGCATCGTACGAATTAGAATGTTAATTGTTTGCCTCTTAAGAGATTTAACAATGTTACTTGGATTTGGGTGTGAAGGAATGTGTATGAGATGGATATGGTTAGATTTTCAAATTTTTTCCATGTATTTGGATGATTTTAACAAAAACTGAGTAGTTGGAGCTAGGGGTGTAAATGAGATATTGGTGTTCGCAAGCTATTCGATTTCAACTAAAAAAACTCGAATTTGATTTGGTAATATCGAGCTGAGCTTGAGCTATTAATCAAGCTGAATTTGTAAGCTCGAGCTTGAATACAAACAAGCTTAATTGAGCTTGATCTTGAGTACAAAAAATAATAAACAAGCTCGAGCTGAGTATGGGTCTCAAATTTTGAGTTGAGCTCGAGCTTGCCACTATTTAGATTTGGCTTGGCTTGATTACACCCTTAGTTGAAGCAGCATATGTTTTAATGACATCAAATTTGCTTAAATTTGGAGTACCATGAATTGTTTTAGTGTAGGATGTAGAAGTATTCTGCAATGATCCATTGTAAAATTGGGTTTTGTGTCTTTGGATGATCTTTTTGGTTTACGACGACTTAGAATTTTGTTTTTCTTTGTTTTTTTTGTTTATATAGCCGTGTGTGCGGCAACCCCCATGCCATTATTAGGAAGTATGGGCTCATGTGTTGCAGACAGTGCTTCCGTAGCAATGCCAAGGAAATCGGATTCATCAAGGTAAATAAAACTAATATTGTTGCCCGTTACTCTTTTGATCACTTTGGTTAAGTGCATACAACATGTTCTAGGCGTTAGAACTCTTATATTACTTGTAGTGCTAAGCCAAAAAGAAGTGCTAACTTAAGTGAAGAAAGGCGCGATATGGACTTGTTTTTATGTGCGTCTATGTATGTGTGTATATAGAATAATCTTAAGTATATAACCATGATAATGAGCTTGCAAAGTGGTCCAAATTTTTCCAAACATCCAAAATATTTATTTTATTTTTTGCTAGCCAAGATGCATGATTTCCTTATGGTCCCATGTTTATTGTTGGATAATTTAGAAAACTTCAAGCAGACGGGTTATTTGTGCATCTATCGTCTTAGGAAAAAAAAGGGGTGTTCAAGGGCAACTAGGTGTGTGCCTAATTGAATGCATCTTGCCCGAAAGGGTTTAAGGCACTTTTGTTGTTTGATGTTAAGCTGCAACGGCTTAAGAACACTTCTTATCTGCTCCGATTGTCTTAGAAAAAAGGGTGTTCAATGGCAACTCGGTGTGTGCCTAATCGAATCCATCTTGCCCAAAAGGGTCTAAGGCGCTTTTGTTGTTTGATGTTAAGCCGCAATGGCTTGCTAACACTGCTCCGATGGTCAATGTTATCTTGATGTTATATGTTTTTCGGGCAAGTAATTTCTTAACTTCCTGTTGTTTCATGTTTTTAAATCTTGCAGTACCGCTGAAGAATTTATATGGTCTGAATTAGGAAGGACTTTGTTTAAGCACGAATCATTGGTGTGGAGTTTTCTAATTTATCGGTACTAGAAGACAACGTTTTGGTTTTTGGTTAATTTAGTATGAACTTGAACTAAAAATACTTTCTCCTTTCTCAATCAAGTAATCATATTGTTAACTTTCTTTGCAGTGTGATGGTCCTGTTAATTTTTTGGCGTTTCATGTTATTTTATTTTGGGTTAAAATAAGCTACAAGTCCCTGTACTCTTCACAAATTTAGAATCTAGGCACTGTATTTTTATTTTCGAGAATCTAATACCTCTACTTTTTAGATTTGGAAATGCAGGTGTACCAGAATTTTGAAATTTGAAAAGGATTAAATTCCTAAAAGTAAATATATAGGGACCAAATTTTAAATTTATGAAGAGTACAAGGATTTATGGGATATTTTAACCTTTATTCTGATGTTAGACCTGTTAATTTTGGTCCGAAATTAGAAAACTTGAGTTGATCATCTTAAATTAGATCCAATTTTGATTTGATTGTTAAAAGTCAACAATGAATGAACAAAATTTCAAATGACTGGACTCTTAATTTTAGAAATGAAAACAATAGAATTAAATATTTAAAGGAGTTGAAATGTAGAGATGAACAGAAATCAAAAGGACATTGTATCCTATGTTAATTCCAATTATTTTCATAAAATATTTCCATTTTTTAAGCTTTGCTTCCAATAATCACAAATCCGTTTTTCTGTCTTATCTTTTCTTAATGAATCTGAAGTTTGTTACATTTTCTTCGAAAAATTAAGAGATAAAATTTCATTAATTTATATATTTTTAATTTAATTCTTGAATTTTTTATCCACATTAATTCTAAATTCTTAATCTGGTTTTGAATTTAGATTTGATTAAGATATAATAACAGGAGATTCGAGATTATGTTATGTTATTTTATTATTTTAAAAAAAGTTGTAAAAGCTTTTCAAAATAACCTACTATCTTGTAATCTCAATGAAAAAAGATTCAGTTAGAATAATTTAAAATTCATTGATAAATAATATTTAGTTTTTGAAGTTGAAAACTTTTCACTTTAGTCCTCAATTTTTTTCCACATTAATCTTGAAATTGGTTATTTTTCAAATTGGTCTCGATTTTGGACTATAACAAGATATGATAATGCGGCATTCTAAGATTGTTTCATATCATTATTAATTTAAAATATATATACTTCTTTATATATTATTTATTTTTTAGATTTTATTAATATTTTTTAATTTTTAAGATGATGAACTGGCACAATCTTAAAGTACTATGTAATCACATATTAACGAAATCCAGATTCATGTATCAGATTGGGAAAGTTTTCAAGTTCCGGTTTTAATATGGACAAAATATTTCAGCGACCAAGTTGGAAAAAATTGGCAAGTTTAGGGACTAGTTACTTTATCCCTAAAATTTAGGATCGATTTTAAATTTAAGCAATAGTCTAGGGACTTTTAGCAGAATTAACCTTATATATATATATATATATATATATATTAATTTGATGTTAGATATTATTTCTTACCCGTGAAGTCGGCCTAAAAAATGTTTATAACAGAGAAAAAAATAAGGCTCGTCGATGAAAAATAATTTTGTTCCAAAAGCTTAAATATTGCTTTTTCAGTGTATGAAATTAAATTTGCTATATTCATCTCAATTCAGATCTTTCTCTTCTTTTTCTTTTTAATTTTTTTTTTTTGCTTTTTAATCGTAAGCTCTCCTTAAACCCTAGCTAATTTTTCACCTCAATCCATTTCTAAAATCCGTAGCTTTGTACGGTAACGGAATCGAATTTATCAAGGTGATCGATCCCGTGCTTGATCGCTTCTCTATGCAATGGTGGTCTGCAAATGCCGCAAGGTATTAGTTATTTTTATCAATTTTTTGAGTTTTTTTTTATCATATGATGAATTTTTTGTTAGTGTTAGCGTTGTAGATTTAGATTTCTTCGTGGTGAATTTTTTAATTTTTATTTTTGAGAAATATGTGTTGCAATTTATGATTCATCGGTGGAGGTTTTAGATCTATAAAAAGTTTGTTATCGTCTTAAAAGAATTTAGCTGTTTTCAGATCATCGTTGTCTTAATTTTAGACCTTATTAATTGGAAATGCGAATTTGAAATGAACGAATCTAATAGAGATTTTAGATTTCAAGTGGAATGTTGCTTGTTATGTTATGAATTCACTTCATTATTGTAGAATATGTGTTGCGATGTGTAATTTATTGCTCAAGTTTTAGATCTATCCCAAAAAATAATCATCTTAGGACGTTTTCAGATCTTTGTTTCTTAATTTTGGATTTTATTAATTGGAAAATGTGAATTTGATTACTTAAATGAATGAATCGAACAGAGCGGGGACATTGACCTTGATATTTGGAGTGCTAGAGTGACTTGTTATGCTGTGTATTTACTAGTGTGTATTGCGTAGGATAAATTTGAGATTATGTTATCTTGTTGGGGTCAAAGCTTTGCAAATATCTCATCGTATAAACATCTATTCCTCCTTTTGGTGTTGTAGGCAACAAAGTTATATTGTTTTGTGCACAAGGTTCCAGTTTGTGGAGAATGCATCTGTTTTCCTGAGCATCAAATATGTGTGGTAAGTTTTTAACATTCAGTTTATTTGCATTCAAAACAGTATTTCCAAGCACTTTTATTGATTAAAATGGACTGGTTATGCTTTAGTGACTACACGAAAATAATAATCCTATTTATACCTAAAAAGTTGGTGTTGGCAGTGGTTTATTGTGGCGGCCTTTGTAGAGTTAGAACTCTTGTAAAAACTATTTTAGGGTCATGGATTGATTACAACCTTTTTTCTATTATATTTCTTGGGATATGTTGGATACTGTAATAGTTTACTTTACGATAACCTTTATGTGCAATTTACTAAATAATATGCAACATCATGAAAATTGCTTTTTTATGATGTTAGTACGCCAATTTCTGCCATGTATATATTAGCTTGACAGTGTTACAAACCATTTTTAAGTGGAGATGTTGTATAGAATATGCTGTTTTGGGGATTATAATGTACTTTTCTTTCCATTTTGATCTAGATTCGTACTTACTCGGAATGGGTAATAGATGGAGAGTATAACTGGCCTCCCAAGTGTTGCAAATGCCAAGCTGTGCTTGAGGAGGGTGCTGGCTCTGAAACTACTCGGTTGGGTTGCTTACGTATGTGTTTATGCTGATTAGATACTGCCTCAGCTTTTTCTTTTTATTTTATTTGATCTGTTTACAGACTGCATGTTTGACTTTTGCTGTGTAAATCTTATCATATATATTTGCTTCTTTAGATGTTATACACACAAATTGCTTGATTTCACATATCAAAAGCTTTCCTCCGCACACTGCACCTGCTGGCTATACATGTCCTTCATGTTCTACAACTGTAAGTTTTCTAATCATTATGAATCAGCTATCTCACAGTAACATCCTTCTCTTAACTATTTTTTCAAGTGATAAATTTGCGCTTGTGAAATTGTTTGTGACGCTATTCTTGAACCTTGATGGATAAGAGATGGCCATGATAAAAACTAATGTGATCCTGCTGCTTCTTTTGGAGCTAGTCAGTGTAGTTAGTCGATGAAAAGTCCTTTGCTGATTACCATTTTTCTGATGTTTTCCTCTAACTTCATTCAATTGAAACTTTTCTATGGGCTTAGTGGAAGCAGAGGGTAGATATTAATAACTGGAACAGAATTTAAATGAGATTCTCTCCTGTGTGAGAACAATTCCTTTGATCTATTACTTAAGGTATAAGAATCTGTAGAAGTTTCTTGTGGCATTCCTCAATTTGTATATTTATATGCATGGATTATAGCAGTTATGTGCAATGGTCTTGGTTAAAACTTCTGCCAGTAGTGTTTCTTTGGCTTGCCTCATTTAGCAGTGCTTTCTTGCCCAGATATGGCCTCCCAAGAATGTAAAAGATTCAGCATCTCGTCTTCATTCACTGCTGAAGGAGGCTATCATGCAGGTGAGTTCATTCTAGATTTCAGTTGTTTTAGAAATCCACTCATTCTAAATGTGAACTTTAGATATCTTTTTCTTTTTCTCAATATTTCTCTTACCAATCTTTTCTTCTGCTTTTTGTTGAGTACATCCTTTGCTTCTTTATCATATTGCCCATTGGTGCCTCGAAGTCATTCTTGCCACTTGCTAGTTGTCAGTTGTTATGCTTTTCACGATGTGGTGGTCAAGCTTGATTTTGGCCTTTCAGTGGGTGACGTGAATGTTTTGGCATTTAATTGTTACTGTGGTAAAGGTTTCCAAAATGGATGCCGTAAATTCTGCTAAGAAAATTTTCCTGTCAAATGTATTGATCAGCAGAACCAACTGCTTCCAATGAAAATTAAAGTAAAATGTAGGCCATGGAAGTTTATAGCCAAACCTCTTCTTTCCCTGTCCAGTAAAAGCATTGAACTATGAGATAGATCCCTAAACCTCATTTCCAAAGTTATTTCAAAATTATAAAACTCAAAACGCAGCCACCAGAATGTTGAAGATCCCCTCCTCATGTGGGGTGGCCACTCAATCTTTTGATGCTTCGAAATGCCGAACTTATAGATTACCCGCTGAAATTAACATCTAAATATTATCTTTAAGAAGTGCTCAAAAGAAAAAGTGATTTGGATTGATTTTAGATTTAGCATGCTCTGTCTCAGATCTTTTTTGTATTCTTTAGGCTGAAATGAATATAATTCTGAGTCGATCAACTTCCGTATCTGCTTATGTATGTTTTAAATGACTTAAGTTGCTAATGTGTAGACTGGCATGGAGAAGAATTTGTTCGGGAATCATCCTCCACCTGCATTTGCTTCAGATCCACTGGTAAACGTGAACTCTACTGGACAAAGGGATCGGGATGGGAATTCATTGCCCTCTGTGGCAATAGATGAAGGATACTCAACTGTTGCAGGACCTTCTAAACTTTCGGTGACTGAAATAATGGAGATAGATGGTCCTAGTTCAGCTGAGAATTACATTAAAGCTTCTAGTCCTGTTGCTGTAAGTTTTATTCTTGTAGATTGTTGGTTTCCCTGCTTGTATGTGTCATTTTCCGTATGTTAAATTTTTGTTTCCTTATCTTGGATGTTTGTTCTATGTTGCTACATAACCCAGCCTGTGGCTACAACTCGAAAGAGTACAGTTCATGCTGATCGACAAAATTCAGAAATCTCATATTATGCAGATGATGAAGACGGAAATCGTAAAAAGTATTCTAGGAGGGGTAAGTTAAAAAAGCCTTTGTTCATGAAGCCATTCTGCTCTGTAGTTGACTAGAATTTCCATTTTTCTCTGGCTATGACCTATTTTCATTTCAGATCTTTTTGGATAACTAGGATATATCATGATCTATTATATGCTCCGATCTCAAATTCATGATTCATTTTATCGTTTGTATAATTTGTTGTTGTAGGTCCACTTCGTCATAAGTTTCTCAGAGCATTGATTCCCTTCTGGTCAAGTGCATTACCAACTCTACCGGTGACTGCACCTCCGCGTAAAGATGCATCAAATGCGGATGATGTCCCTGAAGGTCGGTTGAAGCATCAAAGGTCATCACGGATGGATCCACGAAAAATCCTACTTTTCATGGCAATCATGTAAGTTAGCACTTATACATACATATATACAGATATGGATAACTGCCAATGCTAACCACTAGCTTACATATGCATGCACTTGCCTGTTTCTGATTAGTATGCATATATATTTGTGCTTATGACAAACCAACTAATACGGAAAGATTGAAATAAGGGAGAAAAGATCTTTAGAAATATATGTAAGTAGATTCGGTATTCGAATCTTTTGCTTGGTACGAGATTGGTTTTTTCTGCAATTGCTTTCCCTGTATGTCACGAATTTGGGTTTTATGTGTTCTTTTACCTGACTGCTAACTCATATCATTTTCCTCATCCTATCTCATATCAAGAATCATAGACTTAGGATGTCTTTGTACTGCTTATATCGGTTAATATGTCTGTATGTCACGAATCTGGGTTTTATCCGTTCTTTTACCTGACTGCTAACTCTAATAATTTTGCTCGTCCCGTCTCGTATCAAGAATCATAGACCACGGATGCCTTTGTACTGCTTATATCGGTTAATATACCTGTATGTCACAATCTGGGTTTGATGTGTTTCTTTTACCTGACTGCTAACTCGTATCATTTTGCTCATGCCATCTCATATCAAGAATCATAGACTGTGGATGTCTTTGTACTGCTCATATCAGTTAATATATCTGTATGTCACGAATCTTGGTTTTATGTTTCTTTGACCTGACTGCTAACTCATATCATTTTGCTCGTCCCGTTTCGTATTGAGAATCATAGACTGCAGATGCCTTTGTACTGCATATATCTGTTATTCAAAAAATGAACCGTCTATTGTGTTATGCAGGGCTTGCATGGCGACCATGGGTATTCTGTATTACAGAATTGCGCAAAGAGCTCTGGGCGAGGGACTCGTCGATGATGAGCCGATAGTAACTAATTAAAGTTTCAACTGCTATAAAACCTGCCTTGTCTGCTCTGACCTTAGCTTCGACAGCAGCGGTTGGGCAGATAAATTCCGAGGTACTTACTAGCCATCGGTCCCATCTTTTTAAAATATTTCCTATTTGGTGTTAATACAAAGAAAAATTGTCAATTCAATGAAGTTAAAAATGAATGTTTACATAGCTTTTCTTGGCCCTTTTTTGAGCTTTTTTTCTTCTTCTATGTTTTGTTGGTATTGGAGTTTAAATGAATGACGTTGTAAAGAGGTACCTAAATGCTTTTTACAATATTCAAGGAATTTTTTTTTTCTTGATTCAAATTATTTTAAAAGCCAACACAAAATTCTTATATGATGTTGATATATAATAGGGTATAATGAATATGATATGATACTTGTTAATAGTTCTAATATATTTAATTATTTATATTTTTACTAGTGTAAATTACATTAGTAGTCATTCAATTATATATAATATTATTTGGTTACTCAATTTTTTTAGATTTTTGGGTGTTTGGTAGTCGGCTAGTGGCAAAAAAGTACAATTGAATAGATGGGTAATTATTTTGTAATTTTTTTATAGTTGGGCGACAAGAAAATTATTAAGTCATTTTTTGCACCTTTTTAGAGTTGAGATCGAAAAAAGAAAAAAGCTATAGTTTTGGTTGATCAGTTTAGTTTACCTTTTAAGCTATCAACGAAGTTACATCGCCTGTTCATCGGGGTTCAAACTCAGTTGAGAAGTAATAAAAAAATCGTGTTTTTTATGGAGTTATACTATTTTTATATGATGTTAAAAAAACTCGCACGGGATGAGATTTAAACTTTTAATGAGTAATTTAGCCCTACTATATATTTTCATGCAATTGAGATTGAGATTGAAATTGTAAATTTGGACGCTCATGGACTTGTGCATCTTTTTCCAATTTAATTAGAAACTTTTTACCAACGGTCTATATATCTTTTAATATTTAATGCGTAAACGATTAACATCACAAAATAATGATATGAACTAAGCCTATCATAACAAATGAAAGCCAAAATTAAGTTTCTTTTTTCCTCCTATCTTCTTTAATGCAAGGCTGATTCGAATTTGACTTGATTATTCTGAATATAAGCTAATTTTAATTTAATTATAAAAAATAGTAAAAATATCAAGCCTAAAATATTAAAACTCAAGCCAATTTGAACTATAATATACCATGAACTAAACAAGTAACTCAAATTAGACTCAACCCGAAAATTTTTGCTAGCAAACCTAAGTGTAATGAACTTTAAACAACCTGATCATAAAAATAATCTATTCAAATGACTCGATTACAGAAGTGATAATATATATATATATGTAATCCAATTGACCTGATTCCTGCTGATCTAACTGGTTTGCTACTCTTGACTGTTGAATTGGTCCGAATTAAAATTTATTAAAATTTCCAAAAGGTAAAACATAGTAATTTGTTTAGCCGGTTCAATATCATTCTCTAGACGGATACCCCAGCTGGTCCGGTTCAAATTTCCTTGCTTGACTTATCCAATTGCTATAATCAATATATATTCTTTCTTTCTTTTTTTTTAAATCTGCATCAACATTACACCATAAAAGAAGCCTTTTTTTCCTTCTCATTTTGGAGTTAAAAAGTAGGAAAAGAAATACAGTAAAAAAACCCAAATGAAATAGACAGAATTGCCATTTAAATTATGGAGCAAAGCCCAAAAACAAGCTTCTGAGGATTTAGAATCTGTAAAGAAAAAAAGAAAAGCTACAGTCAGATCCTTAAGATCCGCCCCTGATCTCAACCTTTTCGGCATGAATACGGTGTTTATGCGAACTATGCGAACAAATAGTCGACTTCTATTCTGGACTCTTTTTTTTTTTTGTCTGATAAATTTTTTCTAATCGAAATAACATCCATGCTCAAAAAATCTAACTAAAGGCATAACAAGAACCATATCAAACCTGAATGATCTGAACTCCGTGAAAATATTGGAGTTTTTCGTTCTTCATGCACGATCATTGCTTACATGGTTTGGAACTTCTCCTTGACTATCCAAAGGCATGTATTGTGCCATTATAGCTCTGATTTCGGAATCCATGTATGACTGCATATGTAATAAATCAAGTGAATATTAGGGACAAGACCAGGCATTTCGACAGAAACCCAAGACTTTCAGTAAGAAAAGTCGCTTTCTTAACCAACCAATATGCAGTCCAAACTTCATATTGCAGCCTTATCTTATAATGTAATGCAACAACTTACCCTTAATCGATATTTGTAAACAAGATAAGCACCACCACCAGCCATTGCCAAGCCGATCAAAATGACTGACATAGCAGCCCATGCTGATCGTACTTCAGTACCGCTCTTACCTGAGATAGAACATGGAATCGATATAAAAACATTAATCATAAGTCATATATTCTGAAGAAAATATGTTGTAGCAAATTGAAGATCCTCCAACTCACTTATGCAGGTATCATGGTCCCTGATATACAAAAGATCTCCATTGCAAGTGCACTCGTAGCTTCCCCAAGTATTTTTGCAGCTACATTCAGGGCACTGGCAGGCTCTCTTCTCCTTGCATTCATCAATATCTGCATGATGGATAAGGCAGAAACATATAATTTAATATAACATTCCTATAATACTTGGTTGAAAATGTTGGATACGAGCCATATGAGTACACATTCTCATACGCATATCCAGAAATGTAGGATCCTTAAAGGGTCATATCCCCAAACTCATATTCAAAAATGTGTAAGGCAAGTGCTGGGAATGGATACTTCAAGAAAAATGAAAAGTCCAAACAACATAGGAACATTCAACAAACTCAAGTTTCATGCAAGTTTCTTCATTTTAAGAAAGAAGTAGGTGATGTCAATGTGTCCCGTAGCGGATAGATCCCAATTCAATCTAGTTTGAGATCCTAATCACAGCATGAAACACAGACGTGCGTTTGTGTGTATTCATTCATTCAAAACTCACCTTCACAACTTTTGACACCGTCACCTTTAAACCCTGGAGGACACTGGCATTTAACGTCTCCGTTATCCTGTTCAGAGCATTGATCAGAACATACACTTACTTTCACAAGGAAGAATAAAGAAAAAAATGGAGGAGCTTGTAAAAAATAAAGATAGCAGCTTACCAAACAAGCAGAGTATGCACTCCCATTCTGTGACTCATGCCAACAACCTCCATTATTGATCTTGCACCTTCCAGGCCCACCAGCTGAATGGCAAGAGTAATAGAATGAGCGAACATACAAATCTATGTTACTCAGACATATTCAAAATTTTTCAAGATGTAAACGTATTTTGAGAGCCCTTGGATGATCGTATCCCAATATGAATGTTTTGATATATATATGACAGGGTTACAAAGTCCTTTCTCAAGAAGAAAGTTTTAGTGCCCTTATCAAACATGCAAGACATAATAGCCAATGAGGGGCTTCAAATCAAGACATAAGTCAAAAAAACAAATCAAACTTTTCTCACAATGTGGGATTGCTAAATGCTACGTTAATCGAACTCAGGTATAAGTATCGAACACAATATGTGTCCAAAATGGGTATGTTTAATTTTTCTAAGTTTTTCAATATATTTGGAGGGACCTTAGATGGCCATAGCCCTATACCCATGTCCAAATATGTGTTGGACACGGATGTTAGATAGGCTACATGAATCCTATAATGCCATGCATCCTATTACACCCATATCATAAGACATGAATCACAAATGAACATTGAATCTGTAACTTCATATTTTAAACATTAACTTTGAAGTAAACACTTAATCCGTGCAAATAAAATCTTGATTCTCACGTTCACAGTGACTGTATCCATCTCCTTTGAATTGCACGCCATCAACCAAGGGACATTCACAAACTCTTCCTCGAAATGTATCCTAAGAAGCAAATCAATATATTCAAATAAGCTCGTGGACAAGAGAACCTCTATCAAATATGTTTTGATTCATACCCTGCAGGCTGTGAGATTTGCTGCTTTATCTTGCCAACAACCACCATTATTTTCCAAGCATTCATTCGTCTCCACATCTGCGAAAAAAGTAACTGCTATCACTAGTGTTTCAAATAACAACTGGACGGTAAGTTGAAACACTACACTGGATTTCTAAAAGCCTAGCTCTCACCTATGTTACTTAGTGTGAGAGTTGGATAAGGCCATATGTCTAACATGGATATGTACAAGTTGTTCTTAGTTTTTCCTGTATTCAGAGTGTTTTTGGAGGTCATATCCCCATACTAATATATGAAAACGTGTCAGACATGGGTACTCAAGAGAGGCAAAGAGTCAGCACCCCTAAGTGGAACCAGACTAAAATACTTCTCTTGCAAGAAAAATAAAACACGACAAACTCACCGCCACTCAAACAAACAGCTGGTTCAGTAGTCTCCTCGAAGCCGGCACATATGGCCTTCAAAACAGCACCTTTGGCCAGTTTTCCTGCATGCAGATATGTTAAGACACGGAAAGCACCCTAAATTTTATCTGGGAAATACAGGTATAAATACGAACCTCGATATTGGCGATTGTTGACAACAAGTGTAGGCAATATGGTAACATCTCCTCTAGATCCTTTCCCCACCTATGAAAATGTTTCTATTAAATAGCTTTAAAAAGGTCAAAGAAGACAACGAATTGGAAAAAGAGTAGTAAAACATAAAATATCTAAGCCTGAGAGGAATACTTGAGCATCTTGTTCTTCTTTCAGAACGGGATTCTCCATATCAGCATCTGGATCTCCCATACACTTTTCAATCTTTTTAGCATCAAGCCCTGAATGGATGATGACAAAAGAATACCATCAATTTATTACTAGTTTCCAGCAAGATTTTGATTTTTGACTGTGCTATTAATATTAACAGAAATTTTAAGATAAACCAAGGATTCTTCCAATTAACTATTTACCAAGAGATTTGATAACAACATCTGCACATTCCTTGTTATATTTTTTCTCCTTCATGGGGCATCTTATTTGAAAATCAGTCACATAATCCCACCACACCCAGGGCCTATTGGTCTCATTTGCCACTTTGAAAACACAAAGCTGCCTTAAGTTCTCAATAACTACATCTTTCCCTTCATAACCTGAGCTAAAATCTTGTTCAGGATCCGGTGCACAGTATCTTCCGCGGTTGATGCATTGAGATTTGCACTGTCGGCTTAGGGTGAAAGCTTGAGGGCAGTACCAAGTTATATAATGGGGTGTGAACTGTGTATAGCCACCTTTTTCGAGTATCTGAGCAGCACCCTTGAAATCCTTCACAAATGCCATCAGCATATCACATTTAACTCCACATTCATCATTGCTGTTGGTCCATAACTCGTACTCGACACGATCATCAGGGTGTGGAACAGCCTCTCGCCAATCGAGATTAACATTGACCATATCCCCACCACTGATAGCTTTCTTTAGAGTTTCACCAAAAGTTTTCTCGATAAGGGCAGATGGAATTGTTATATTTTCAATGTATTTGGCAGATGAACTGTCCTCTTCAGGATTGTCCATGGTTATTAATGCTTCTTCAATATCATCCGCAACAAGCACTGCAGAAGCACCTGCTTGCTGTACATTCCAAACCTTTAAAGCAAAGAAGCAATCTGGAAAAATAATAAGAAAAAAAGCGCTAAATGCAGTCTCCGCAAATATATTTATCAAAAACTAAAGAAAAATTACATCTAAGACCATAACTCAATCAAGGACAATAAGCAAATTTTACAACCTTAGCAGCAACTGGTGTCCGTATATAGGCAACACTTCAGATTTTTCTCATCTCTTTAACAGTGTAATCACATTATAGTAATGTAACTGAATTATCTAATCCGGAAGTAACTATAAGCCATTACTACCTAACGCTTAGATCAACCAGCATTTTGAACCTCGTTTTTATCACCACACATCTGTTTGAGAACCAACCAAACTCAAATCATACACTCTAAATCTATGTTCACTCGGACTCGGGTATGATTTTCAAATATAGGCACATGTTTGACACGGATATGTTTGTTTTTGTTTTTCATGTATCTGGAGGATCTTTGAAAAGTCATGTGTCCCCATATGCATGTTCGGATATTGAGTCTAAAACGGGTACTTCAAACGGATATCTAGAGGATTATTAACAGCGTAATCACATTGTAGTAATGCAACTGAATTATCTAATCCGGAGGTAACTATAAGCCATTACTACAAAATGCTTAGATCACCATTATTTCGAAACTCATTTTTATTATCATACATCTGTTTAAGAACCAACCAAACTCAAATCATACACTCTAAATCTATGTTCACTTGGACTTGGGTACGAGTTTCAAATAAAGGTATGTGTTTGACACTGATATATTCAATTTTTTTTCATGTACCTAGAGGATCTTTGAAAAGACATATCACCGCACGCATGTTCAGATATTGAGTCTAAAACGGGTACTTCAAGCAAAACTGAGAGTCAGAGAAACTTAGCTCTAAACCACTTTATCCAAACTGGAGAAAACTATACGCCATTACTACGAAATTCCTAGATAACCAGCATTTTGAAATTCATTTTTATTATCATACATCTGCCTTGAGAACCAACCAAACTCAAAGCATATATGTTCACTTGGACTCTGGGTGTGAGTTTCAAATACAGGTATGTGTTTGACACGGATATATTCAAATTTTTGTTCATGTACCTAGAAGGATCTTTGAAAAATCATATCACCGTACACATGTTCGGATATTGAGTCTAAAACTGGTACTTAAAGCAAAACCAAGAATCAGAGAAACTTAGCTCTACTTTTGTAGACACCTCTAAGGCTACATCCGTATGAAAGGAGGGAAATGAAGCTAAAAGAATGGACCTAATTTCAGAAAACAACTAGTAAGATAAAAAGAGAAAAAGACATCCGTCCAAACAACTTAAAGCAAAGCTGAAAACAAGTAAATTAATACATAAATGAATGAATAAATATATAAATAATGATAATGAAATCAAACTGATAAACCTAAATTTATTTAAATGAATTAGAGTTAAAAAATAACAACATAAATCCAAGTAGATGAAAAAAACCAAATCAATTAACCCTCAAATCCCAAACTAACAAGTAAATTATTGCCCCATAAATAAACCAAATCCAACAAATTGAACATTAAACCTAATATTAAAAATTCCCCAATTTGGAAATACTCAAATTAGCTAAAACAACACAAAAATTCCTCATCGGTCAACCATACAACAAGCAAATTATAGCTCAAATAAACAAAATCACAGATTAATTTTTCTTATAAGGCGAAAAATTCAAAAAAAAAAAAAGGGTACCTCCACGATCGACCAAAACAAAGGTAGGAAGAGAACCAGGCTTGGATTTAAACGAAATCCCAAAGTCACCAAAGCTTTTACAAGCCTTTTGGTTTTCTTTAGGGTAAACCACAACACCAGCCATGCTTCCACCATATTGAGGTATCCCAAAGTTCCCAATCGCACTATCATGGGTTCCTTTAATCTTCTCCGGCGATGTTACCGTCAAGCTGTTCTTTTCCACCACGAATCTCGCGCAACAATTGCTTATAAAAGATAATAACATAAACCCTTGAAGAAGATGATGATGGAATGTTCGTAGCTCCATACCTTTACTTTGGGTTTTCTGTTCTTGGATTTGGATTTGGATTGGATAACGATACTGATGCAGAAGATGAAGATCGTATGAAAAACATGTAAAATTAAATGGATTTTTTAATAAAAATAGTGAAAATGGCCATTAAATATTAAATCAAAAGTCGAAATCTTTCATCTTTTAAACAAACATTTTTATGATTCTTTGTTTTAAATGATTTTAGAACACAGCTAGTGAAATTTTGACACGCTATGAATAAAAAATCTTAGTCATTCACAGGTGTGGCTCGTTGTAAGAGTAAATTGCACTAGAGGCTCCTAAACTATGACTTATTTTAAATTGGTCGTTAAACTTTAAAATATTCCAATTACATCCTCAAATTTTCAAGATTATGTTAATTAAGTCCTTATGATACTAAAACCATTAAGTTCACTATTAAGTAAAATATCAAATCTTATGTGACATAATTTAAATTTTAAAAAGTAAAGCATCATTCTACTTTACAATAAATTTAACAAGTTTAGTAATGGAAGGACTTAATTGACATAACCTTGAAAATTTGGAGATGTAATTAAAATATTTTAAAATTTACAGACCCATTAAAAATGAGAGTCATAGTTTGTGGATCTCTGATGCAATTTACTCTCATTGTAATTAAGTGTTTGTGGGTTGGGTCTAGAGGTTTTTATATTCGAGTGGCCAGTTCAAGTTAGTTTAGTTTAAAAGACAATCGAGATTCTTTTCACTCGATCCATGACAATAGATGTTTTCAATTAGCTCGAGTTTTTGAGATAATTTATATGAATTATTGTTGATGTAGCCAACCTGTACTTTGTGCCTCATTTAATATGTGAGTTCAAACATCATCGAGTATGAAATTTTTAACTCTTTTGACATAATGACTTATTTGGCTCTCAAACTTTACAAAACGACTTTAACCTTTCAATTAGTTTTTTGTCTCTTTTAACTATTGAACTTGCACTGTATGTTAAATCACCAAAAAATAGATAAAAACGTTTGTTAATTTTGAAAATGTGGCATCCACGTAGGTGCCACATCAACAATTAATTATTTTTCAATTCAAAAAATTTTTAAAAAAAACCCACTATTAAAAATTTTAAAAATATAAAAGCTATACTTTTTAATTTTAAAAAATAATTAATTATTGATATGACATATACGTGGATGTCACATCAGCAAAGTTAATAGACGTTAACTTTTTCATCTATTTTAAAGTGATTTGATAAATAACATAAATTCAATGTGTCGAAACTATTTTTTATTTTGAAAAACGGGATCGACTTGGATTTTGAAAAAAAAATGAAAATGGGAGTCGCCACCGATCCTTTTTATTTAGGTGTGATCTTGACAAAATCTAAATTTTAAGATAAAAATGAATCTAGTTATCAAATTTAAAGATTAAAATCAAAAAAAAAAATATAAATATTAAAGTGAGCCTAATTCTCAAGTTCAAGTTAGATAATAGTGTCGGATCCTAACGACTACAGCTAAAAGTTTTATATTATATTATATTATTTAATTATCATTAATGAATGTGGTGGTGGGACTCAAATAAAATGATTTATTTAAAAGAAATATTTGTTTAGTCTAAAAATTTATTAGTCTCAAATTAATCCTCAATCTTAATAATTAAATTAATTTTAATATTGAACTTTTCTATTAGTCTTAATTTCTAACATTTTTTTTAAAATTTATCCTTAAACTTATATAACATTGAGTTTCTGTCACATTAACTTTTCTCAAATTTATATAAATTTTAATTTTAAATAATGATTTGAAACAATCACAAAATACCATATCATCACAAATATAAAGACTAAATTTAAAAAATGTCAACTTTTAAGGCAAATATAGACAAAATAAAATGGACATAATAGTCCAAAAACTGAAAAAAGAGTAATAAAATTGGGTGGGCTTGATTTATATTTAAGAATATTTTAATGAATAACTAATTATATAAATATAAAAACAATAAATTGAATTAATTTGGATTTTTAGGTGATACGATCCGGTCTTATCCAAAGCTAAAACAAAATAAATAAATAATCTAACAACTGCTCATAGATTTAGAATGAAGATTTTAAAAAAATGTTGGTCTAGTTGATTGGTTTATCATCCAAAGATTAATTATTTGGATGCAGATACATTTAATTTTGTATATAAATATCATATATTTATTAATTTAAATTTAAAATTAAATGCAAAATTAACCTCAAATAATTACCATATTTTTCTTTAGAAACCTATTTTATTTTCAGCATCTTAAAAATAGTTTCCTCTCATTGTACACTAAAATAAGACGAAATTGAATAATTTATCTGCCTACTTTTTGACAAAAAAAAAAAAAAACACTTTAAGCACCTAAGAGGATCAAGTGGTATAGTTTGAGACTAATTTTGTAATCAAGCATTCTAGATACTCTAGAACAATTAAGAAATGGCAAACTACCCGGTAGGCCCCTCTATTATAAAAATTGGATCAAATTAATTCCTCTGAATCAATTTAATCCCTATACAATTAAAAAGAATCACATAAGGTGAAATTTCAACGAAGTTAATATTTCGAAAATTTAGTGGCTTTGCAAATAAAATCCTTTGTTTAGGGTTGAACTAGAAACAAATAAAAATTAGTTTTTCATGTAATTTTCAAACACTTAATGTTAACTTTATGACAATTTGACATTATTTGATTCTTTTTAATAATTCAAGACGAAATCAATCTATTTAATAGTAAAAATTTGATTCAGTTCCTATAACAGAGGGACTTAGCATATACTTTCAACATCAAGAAATTCTATAGAACAAAAAGGGAACATTTTTAACATACCAAAAGGCAATAAACAAAATTTGCCACTTTTAAGCATACAAGAATTGGTTCATTACACCCTCCACAACCAGTCCCTGAACTAATAATGTCACTAAACAAACGCAATAGAACAAACAACAATAATTAAGAAAAGATAAATTATTAACATTAAATTAATAGGTGCAAGATTAGTCAACCTTCATACCAGAAATGGCTTCATCTAGAATCTTTTGAAGTTCCTTCACTCTTTGCCGTGTTAATGCAATGCAGTCCTGCATCCATGGAAAAGTTATTTTCATATCAAGCTTTTGGTCCATTAGTTCAGTATAAGTTTAAGGGTTAATATAAATTTTAGCTCCTGAACTTTGCAATTTGTTTGGCCCATGTTAGTTTTGGAACTTGGCAACTTTTTCCATTTTGGTCATTGCAAGTTGATTTTCATAAAGTGTGATAACGAGACACTTGGAGATTGTTTGAAGAAGTGGCACAATCTTAGAGTGTTATGCTCACACCTTAATGGAACCCAATTTAGGGACCAAATTGGAAAAAGCTGCCAAGTTCCAAGACTAATGTGGATAAAAAAAAGTTTAGATACTAAAGTGGACTTAATTGCAGAGTTTAGGGGTAAAAAATTACATTAACCATAATTTTAACAATATAATTTCGAGGGTTAATGTAATTTTTAGTTCCAAGCTTTTGGTCCATTAGCTGATGTATATGCTAGAACTGTTCCACCTGGTTTATGAAGCGAGATGAGTTGACTAGATGAATCTAAAACCACGGTTACAATCGTGTCCATAATAGATTCTTCCTCGGCAGTAGGATCTGCCAAAATGTAGTTCTTGTGAAGTACACATGTCAATGAAAACGGAATGCTGCTCAGATTAATTTTTCTCTTCTCCTTATTGACTGGTTCCCTGTCAGATAGTCCTTGTTCCTCTGATAAAACGATCTTTCCATCGTCATTGAGAGATACCACCGGGATTTCCACTGGAATTTTTTATTCGTAAAATAAAAACAGTTAGATTAGACACTCCAAAACAAAATCTATTAAATCAATAGTGTAGCTGCAGGGGAATATCAAGACCAGATAATATAAAGAGGCTTTGCATGGGACAGCAAGCTAGGCAAGGTAAATAGATTACAGCCATAACATATGGTTGACCTTGCTTTGTATCTTATATCATGAAAGTATAAATTGCGATATTTTGCAACAGGGTTTACCATCGAAGTATGCCCTATAACCAATAAGCTTGGTCAAGATTTATACTACCAATGATGCATACTAATCACTCATCTAATATGAGATTTAGTAATTTTTTGGTTTACCCAAGGAAAAGCTTTAATCATGGATTAGATGAAACCATGTTCCTAGAGCAAATTCTGATCATTGTATTGCCAAGATAGAGCAGTGATAATTTTTGCTGGTACATGAAAATGCGTTTCCTATGTTAAAACTAAAGGAAGTAATTCATGCAAAAACCCCAAGATCGCCAGACACACTTAAAAGAAGCATGAAAATCAGAATGTCAGCCCTGAAATAAAATCAATTTGCATGTTAATGCATCAAGTGGATATAGCTTTTAGTGGTTTATCATAAATTTCTTAAAGATAACAGAAGGAAAAGGAGCATTATGTTCCAAGTGTCTTTTGTCAACCTATTATGACTTACTCTTGATAAACAAATGAAATGCTACTTTTAATTAAATTTACACAGGAGGAATTCCTCAGGCGGTCATACATTTTTCTCTTAAAAAGAACAAAGCAATTTTACCATCGCAAATTTTCTTTTCCCTCTCATGGTCAATCTTCTTTCTCATGGAAGAGGTTGGTTGTTTTTGACAAGTATTATCATATTTAGTGGCATGGTGAATTGATGTTATAATATTTGATGAAAATGAGAAAGCACTTACAATGAGAAAAGGCAGCAACAGCTGAGAGTAATGCAGTGTCAGAAAGAGCACCATCAGCATCCAAACAGTATATGTCCTGAAAAAAACAGAATACTATGTTACTTCCATATTCAAGGAGAACAAAGGCACTATGGTATTGAATTTCCATATCAACTTGCATGAACACTAGATGGCTTATGTTCGAACTCTTACACAACTTGAAAGTCCTAAGATGGATAATTAAGACATTTTAAAACCACAATCACGTACCAAATATGCCATCCAAGCAGCTTTTCCACTAACCACGGACAGTTCCTTCAAATTGATCATGCCAGAGCTGTAATTACACATGACAAGTTGTTTGAGAACCTAACAGAAAGAAAAGGATTCAAAGTGGAACAGTTTTGAAACAGAACATTTATAAGTGTAAAGAGATTCAAAAGAAACGAAACCACCAACAAATTTAGATAAAATAACTGAGCAGTGTGCTTCAGCAAGCAGTAAGAAGCAAGAGGGAGAACTCAAAGTTTCAATATCAAGGCTAAAATACCCAGTTAACCACATCAATAATCATAAGTAAATACAGAGCCGAAATGGAAGATAATGATTGAATCCACACAAAGATGAGATAACAAATTGCAGACTTTGCATTCTAAAGAATTACAGCACAGATAATTATCACACGTCACAACTACAAGTAAATTAACAGGCTTAATAGGGTGCATCTCAGCATCAATAAACAATCAAGGAACTAAATTGGCATGCCTTAAAATAGTGTCTGACAATTGCTTTGCCACGACTGGTGCTGCCTCAGCCGGTCGGCCAGGCCTAACAATTGGAGAACAAATTGGAGGCATGTGGAAATCAATCGCTGAAAATGAAAAAGAAATTATGATAAAATACGAGAGATAAGAGATACGTTTTAAGAAGAGAAAGAGAAACAGGAAAGCATGCAGCTAACGGCAGCAAACCTATACAACCTCATCCGGTGTTTCCAATGAAGGGGTCATGACCTCCATTTTGATAGCAGCCAACATAGTCTATGCCATGCAAGGAATTAATTATTAAACTCCAAGCTTAATTGCTTGCCAAAGCAATGCAGTATATGTATTAAGAGAAAGTGACAAACTTACAGTTGAACCAATTTTTGCAAGTGCTGAACCATTAGCAGATGCAACAGCCCCTGGATATTAAAGGAATCAGATCCAAGTATGAAGAAATATTATGTCACATAAAAGTTTCACAGTTATATCTTTTTTCTTTTACTAACCAGGGGCAATGGTGGTTTCTCTTGCTCTTCCAAGCGGACGAGCATCAGGACGTATAGACTCTAAAAGATGTTTCTCGTAGAAACGAAGGGGAAAGAGGCGTCTGAAAGCATCTACCTCAACTTCAGTAGACAAGTCACCGCTCGCATTTGGTAATCCCATCGTCAATCTATTTTCTTTTGATCGAAAAAGGGGAAAAAACACATTTATACCCATCCATTATCAGAAATTATATTTCATTCATTTTAAAATGTTGTTTTCAAGGTAATAGTACCATGGAATCCATGCCCTACTACTAGAAGTTGGATTACTTTTTATTTTTTCTATTAAAAAAAATACTTTAAGAGTAAATTGGTGTTTCTGTTAAAATTTTCATTCATTTCTACTATTAAAAATAGTTCTTATATATAATCAACCACTTTAGACGAAAATTTTTGACTGAAAAAACTAATTTACTCTTTAATTTAATGTACAGGGCAAAAGGGTTTCATGCTACCTTTTCCATTAAATATGTGTTTTAGTTGTACAAACATCAATATTTTATAAATTTTAGCAGAACTTTCTACATTAACAATTCTAATTCATCAATAAATCAGCATAATCGGAAAATTTTCAATGCTCAGAATCAATATTTGAAACATAAACTCATGCAATGATAATGAAATCAATAAACAAATTAGAAACGAGAAATAACCCACCATACAAAGAAAGGGAAAAATGATGAAAACACCCAATAAAAAGCAAAAGAAAAATGGGACTTTAAATTGGTGAAGAGGAGCTAATAAACAATCTCAATCAGGAGACAAAAAGGGCCATTTTCTTTGTGTTCATTGTCAAACTGATTCTCAAAAAAAAAAAAAAAAAAGAATAAAACACTCTAAAACATGAAATGAAACGAGAAAAAAAATATAAAAAGTAATATAAAATTATTATATATGAGAATAAAAGAAAGCCGTTTCTGGTGTACTTTAGCAAATCGATGGCAGGCAACGACGGCGAAACGTTTAACAGAGAAGAGCGGAAGTGATGAAAAGAAAATAGCCAGGGCCCAGCATTCATTAAGGAGCTTTTTTTTTCTCCTTTTTAACTAAATGGGTTAATGTCTTTGTTAGCCCCTAAAATTTCACCTAATGTGTAATTTAGTACCTGTAGAAAAATCCAATTTAGTAATCGGTACCATACAGTTCCAGTCTTCTACTTGTGGCTTCTTCTCTTGAAATGTTCTGATGTATAAGTTGTCTGTAATGAATCAAGAAGTGTATAGCATGGCTTGCATAATATGCGGCATATTATATGTATTATGTACAATAAACTGTTAGGTTTATTTATTTATTTAATTGGTTTTGAATGAAAATCTTTAACTGATGATAATTTTCTACTTATTCTGTCGTCATTTACCTTGTTGGTACTGCTTCTCTTTTTCAACTACAATTTTTGAGGCCAAATTTCTCTCCTCTCACTCTTTGCTCTCATTTTCCTGGTATTATAGTTTATCTTGTTGAATTTTACATTGTTTTGATGTCTATGGAAATGATTTAATAGCGGTTGCTGCAAGAGAAGGGATGGAGACTTTTGAGGCCTGCTTTACAGAGGTTATACATGACAAGGGCTTCTGCATATAGAGATGCTCTTAAGAGTTTCATAGAAGGATAACAAGAAGGTATCCAGCAGGTCATGGAGAAAAAGGAAGATTCTTCTAAAGCACAGCAAGAAGGAAATACTGATAAAAATTCAGCTTGATGGCTGATAAGTGCATAATCGGAGATGCATGTGAGTACTTCTTCAGCATGCCTATTGTAGACGCAAGTTTAGAGATTTGGTGGAGCTGGGTTAGCATGAAATCACAAGAATGATACATGTCCTGAGAATTTTCCTGTATTGAGAAATTAATTGACTGATTAATTTAAAAATTAATCAGGGAAAATTATGGCTTACTGCTTTGCTTTACTGCTTTACTGCTTCTTTTGCTTTACTGCTTGTGCCTTACTGCTTATTCATCTCCAATCACCACTGCCATGACAAGGTGCAGCAGGTGTTGCTTGCACTACACGAAAATAGTGAATCTCATCATGAATTTTCTTGGGATTGCAATCATTGTTTACTCCCTTTGGCACCAAAAGAAGTGGAATATTGGTGTTTGACATTGTACAATTGTCACAGCAAGTCAGATTAACAAATAGATAACATCCATTTTCTGAGTTCCTCTTTAAATGTCTGCATCTCTATAGAATTGTAAATCATTTAAATTTTCCTTCTTTTCTTAGCAGCTTGACTTACGTTATGGGGCAAAGAGGTCACTAGCTGATCCTCCTAGACTTACTCTGGCCTTGAAATCATGTGATATCAGTTCTACTAGACCTCATTTCCTCCTTGTTGGTGGGAAGTATGTAGCTGATCTTTCCTTCCTTTATTATTTATTATTTGCTTTTTTTGTTCTCTGCTAATCTTGTATTTGAATGTTTGCAGTGATGCATTTGCTCGGCTATATGATAGAAGGATGCTGCCACCATTGACCTCCTGCCAGAAAAGAATGTTACCACCTACTTGTGTTACCCAATGCATCTCTCCGACCGTGTTAGTTTTGAAATTGTTTGTTAGTTCTTATTCTTAGACAAAATTTTAAGTCCACTTTTTGGGCCGAACTGGTCTTGGTCCTAAAATTCTATCGAGGCCCAATCCGACCCTTAATCACCTCTAAGTTCGACTCCAAACTCGAGCTTCAATGATATATATTTACTATATATTATAAAATATAAATATAGTTTAGAAAATTTGAAAAATATGAAATTAAATTAATTTTTTTAACCAGGTTTAAAAATTAAAAAAATTGATAACTAATAAAATTAACGGGTAAGATGGATCGAGAACTGTCCAAATCACTCAAATTGAGACAAATCAAACCAAATTAGTTGAGTTTATCTGTTTTAACCAACATAAGCTTTCTCCCCATGAACATAGGTTTCTGTTGAAAAAAGAAGGGAAAATTAATGTTAATATTGTATATACAATAATGAAATTGTAAATTAATAATATAAAAATACAAAAAAGATGAAAATTCGATTAGACTATTAAACCATTCGAAACGGGTATTATAATACTCAAATTTGATTTGATTAATAATTCAAGTAGTTCAAACTTGAATTTATAATTACTGAATTGAATTTTGGCTCAAATAACCTACAAGAAGTCTTGGCGCTGTGTACTCATAACATGTAATCTGCTTTTGTAGGTAGCCTACTGAAGAAATTCTGGGGTGCATTTAGCACATCTTTTCCTAAAAATGGAGGCCTCATCACATAAAATCCTCCAAAAATAAGAAAAACCTTAAGACTAATTAAATAATATAACATGAAGGACCCAACAAGACAACAAACAAGGAACATCATTGTAATTCTTGGGTCACGCCAGTTTAGCAGTGAGTGAAACCTCTCAACCTGTGTTGCAATGTCACTGATCACTGTCACAACTCTCCCTGCAATACTTCTCAGTCTATCATATCTCATCCGAAGAACATCGAATTGTCTTGAAGATGGGAAAGTATCAAACTCTTCGTCCAATTCATCGGCTGTTACAAATCCGGCAACCGATAGGTTCACATCGATATGAGTTGGACGCCTCGGTCGCTTTCTCCATTGGAGGATCATAACTTGAATACTATAAAGAGTCACTGTTGGTAATATCAAATCTGGTTTAAAAACTATAATGCAGTAGATCGCCATGACTAAAACAGTTGCTGCCGAATTATTCCACTTGCGGATTTCATCGAACCATTGCCGAGCATTGGAAAAGCACTTAAAAGTAGCCAAAACTCTCTGAAAATTGGCTTTGGCTTTCCTTAGGCTCCACATTTGGGAACCTCCATCCAACATGTGCTCCACAACCTCTTGCCTTAACGGCGGTTCGTTTCGGCTTAGACTCGAACAAAGAATACGAACGGCTTGTTTCCTTAAAATATCGAGTTGGTATATCGAAAGAGGGTAAATATGATGCATTTGAGGCAACAAAGGATTCATGGTGTAAACCAGAAATAAGCTCAAGTAAGATGAGCAAGTAAATCTTATTGCTAGCTGAAGTTCTCCCATTTTCTTCGCTCCACTGGGTTGTAACACCAAAAGGGGATAAGAATATGTGTAAATCTTGTTCGTTGCAAGAGTTGAAAGTCGAATTCGTACCTTTCCGAGACTCGGATCTTTTCCATCTCCAACTGCATCGCGACCATGCAAGTGACAGTCATCGAAAACTCCTATGGTAAGCATGGTATACGGGTCATAAACATCCCAACTATACTGTTCATTCCATATTGGATCGAAACTGTCAACAACTGTCCGAGTCTTGACCCACTTAGGCCCGTATTTCGCCACGCAATAAGCATCGGTCGTTTCACGGCCGTCTCTTAACTTCATTGGCTGCAAACTGGAAGCGTTTATGATCCCCAACTCCAAAACTCCGATCATAGCCGTCCACAACATTTTTGCAGTAGGCCGGTAATCGCTTCCATTGTGAACAGATTCATCGAACACATGGTATCCGCCATCAAGATTTACACACATGTTAAGCTTACCAAAGAAATTCACCTCTTTCTCCATTCCATCTTCAAATACAATGTCCTCAAGAGTGTACCACAACGGATCAGCTGGTAAAGGTAGTAGCCTCCGTTCAACATTCGATAAACGAATCACGCACTTCCCTAAACATCGGACCGTATTATTTTCGAGCCTATCCTCGACCGTTACTATTAAAGAATCAAAAAATGGCTCAGCAACAACGAACATCAAATCCTCATTCCATTGAGGATTCACATTCTTATCAGGGGAAACTCTGGTCCTCAATATCACATCCCCAACTACAGCCTTAACATAAACTTGGGGATTTCGATCCTTGCTTCCTGGGACTAAATCTTGTGCTTGAATTACGTTAACTCGAAGGTACCAAAGTCTCGGCGAAAGATATGCCTTTGAACGAGTATTCAAAAGGCTTTCGCCGCTCACAATTGCCGAATCCGAGTGCCAAGCGTCGGTAAACACGCGATCGGCTTGTGTGCTATACCACATAGCCAACATCAATTCACCTTTTCTTAAAGTGAAACCATTTTTATCTTCCAATTTATACCATTGTGAAGCGAGGGGACTATCAGGGGGAAGACAAAGTGGAACCTCATGCAAAGCAACGGTGATTTTGCCAATCATATTGTCACCAATTATTAGTTCCTTGTCTCTCACGGTGATCTCCATAGTTGTAGCCTGCAACCGATCTTGTCCGAAGGCGAACACTTGGTTCCATTCAAAATCCGGTTTCTTCTCGAAGTACTTGGTTGTCGCGTTATAGTTTCCAATTTTTATTTCAACGTAAGGATCAATGATTCCATTGACAGCTTTCAATGGCAACTCTCTAGCTCTAACTATTCTGACAAATAAAAACTCCATCTTCTCAACAAGATCAAATGAAGATGTAAGTTTTTCGCCGCCGGAAACTCGGTCACTGCCGATGTTTGGGCTGGTTTCTTTCAAAGAAAAATCTACTTTTTCAACTGCCATTGTGCAAAGCCTGCGGGAAAGACAGGAAGAAAGTTGAAAAGATTCTGGAAAAAGAAAAGACAATAAAGAATAGGGTTAGATTTCAAAAGATATAAATTTCAACTTTTATAGAGTTGCCATATATATATATATAACTAGATACGGCTAGTTTTAAAATTTTAATTACATTAAATAATCATTTAATATTTTTTATGTCATAAGTGAATAAAGTTAATATTACAGTCTAGAAATTATAATTATTGCTCGAAATTAGGTTATAGGTTGGGTCGGGTTGATTTTAAACATAATATTAATGTATTTTATACTTGTTTAAATTTGATTCGATTCAAAATATTAGTTTAATTAAATCAAGATTTGCAAAAGTCTAATCTAAGCTCATTTTAAACTATGTATTATTTTTAAAAAATTTATAATTTAATATTTAAAAAAATATTTATTTTATTTATTGAAATTTTTTATATAGCCATCTTAATATTATTTTAATGTTTACAATTAGAGTAGTATTATATATTTAGTATAGATTTATTTATTTAATAATATATAAAAATAAAATAATATAAAGTACTACAAACTTAAAAATAGACTGGGCCGAGCTTGACCTTTGAATGTTAAAATCTAAATCCAACCCATATTTTAAACATATCTAATATTTTTGTACCACCAACTTACGAACAGGTCTAGTTACTTCTCGTAAGATTTTGAGATTATGTTATAAGTAAGAAAGAGGTCTGAATGTATTATTATTATTATTATTTTGCATGTTAATCCCTTATGTTTGGATTAAGTTTCCTGCATACTAGATCTCATTCTTGTAGTCTCTTTTTCAAGCAAGAAATGGAGTTATCTTTAATAGGCCTGGAAAAACATCCCTAGTTAATGTCATTGCAGTAAGTGAATATTTATGTTACAAGTTTACCATACAGTAACTTTTAATTCTACAATTTATTAGGGGACTAAAAGATAATTTTTCCATTTGAGGGGTACAAGTCCATCGTGCATATATCTCTACTTGATGAAGTTGTTTTCTTAGTATCAAAGAGAATAGAAGAGGATGAAACTCATGTCTGTTAGTTTTGTTATCCAACCACTCGCTGGAAGAGTGGATCCAACCTTCTACCGTCTGCCGTAGTTGAAAGGGCCAACCACCGTTCATCATCTTCTACCGTTCGTTTTGCATAAAGGGGAACATCACCTATCAGATAAGGAGCTTCTTCTCTTTTTAGTCCCTCTGTAGCTAGAACATGGGCAGCACTATTCGCCTGTCTCGGCACATGCTTAAAAACACAACTTTCCAACGCTATTTCAGACCTTTCAATTTCTTCTTTTTGCAGTTTTCGGATCACGGTTAAAGAATCACCTTCAACCTCCACCGTCGTTAAGTCTACACCTGCAAACATGCCACTGCTTCGGCCGCAAAAGGGGAAGGCATGTTTTCATGCAATGATACTTTTGAGTGTAGAATCTTGCGCATCTCTAATGATAATGTTGGAAAAATTGTAATTTATGAAAACTTTGAGTTATATTTTCAATCGGTGAAGGTTGAGAGTTGAATAATAAATTATGGTTTTATATTCTATTTCATGAGACCTTTACAACAGTATATTATATGCTCAAGATAGTTGAGTGATGAATGATAAATTGATACTCAAAATAAGCTATTTGAAAATATTTGTTGAGGAAAAAAAATTTAGATCCCACATTGGTTAAATACCAAGTGTGAAATGTATATATATATATATATATGAGATCCACTTAATTGATTGAATAACTAAGTTAAATTGTGCCTTGTGTGTAGGTGGGATTGGGGTTGGGGCACATGATGTGGGTATCCAAAGTTGATTAATAAATATTTTACCTCAACACGAAAATCATTTTTCCTCCCTTAGTAGGACAGGAATAGTTGGCGACGCTAGTAGTAAAGCGATTCCCTTTTAAGATATATAGACTTTATGTAAGAGACATTTCTATAAGGAATCAAATTTAGATGAAATAGAGTCATACCAAATCACATGGAAAATACTTTCGATTAATTGTTATTAAAATTATATTTAAAGTTTTCGATTCATTTTAAAATTAATGGAATTATTGTCAAAAGCACCGAATACAATATTATTGAACTCCAATTTTTCTTTGATTTTCAAATGCATATTCAAAATTACTTTTTAAATGGAATTTTCCAAATTTTCTTTTTCCTTTTAAATATTTTTATAGATAACTGATTGTGCCAAATTCTTTTTTTTAGAATTAGTCCTATAATCTTAAAATAAAGGGACTAAATTAATCATTTATCAACCGAAATAAATATGTCGCTATATTTTCAATTAAATTACTCTATTTATTTTAAAATAAATTAAATATAAAGATCCCTATATATTTATTCGAGACAAATGTATATATAAAGTGTATGATAGGTCAATGGAATAATTATTTGGATCTTCTTTTTAATATAATTAGATTTATAGATCTATAAATTATTAATATATAACTTCTAATGACTATAATGTTTACATATTTTTTTCAATCATATCTTTAATATGAAAATAACAAGTATTGGGTGCAGTGGTAACACAGATTGTACTTCCAATGAGAGAATGTGAATTTGAACTTTTGAAACAATATTATTAGAAAGCGCAGTCATGAACCCCAAATATGAACGCCTTTCTAAGAAAAGAGTAGTTAATCACTTACGCTTGGTCGCACGGATGCCATAGTTGTTTCTATTATAATCATTGAAACATGTAACTAATTAAAAAGTGATATTGATTAAGTTTGTAAAGGTTTTTTATTTCCTTTTTTAAGCTCAAAACATCATATCATATTTAAATAGCATAATCATAAATTTAATCCTCAATATTTATATATGTGGTCAATTTGACTCTTCTTTTTTTACTAAATTTAGTAATTAACTTTTCAGAAAGAGTCGAATCAATTTTTTTAATGCAAATGTTTACCCATGAGCTGGTCTAATTGTAGTTAAAGGTTTTCAAGTAGAATAAAGCTTACTAAAAAAGATGTTAAATCCAATCTCCTTCAAAGCAATTTGATTATAATCGTTTTGCTTATACTTTTAAGCAACAATGAGAGAATTTGCTCAGAGAATTTAATTGAAGGGATTCGATCAACGACTTCAATCAAAACATCACCATCTAAAAGTTTAATATCTTACTCATCTGTATTATTGTTCGCATCTACCACATTTCCCATAGTATTGAAGAGAGTCTCCTTAAATGATTATTTTTCGGTTCATCATCTCTTAATCGAATCTTTTAGTATCTCACCCTACTCTGAATAAAGAAAGTGACAAGGGCAACCCACTTTAGCGATATCCCTAGAAGAGAACATTATTATCATAAGATTGATACATACAGATCTTTATAGGTTAAGAAATTAAGATTTTTTTATTGCTGTTACAAATTTGTCATTAAGTAAATAATATATATCAATTAACGTGCATAATTTTTTTGTTCAATTACATTGCGTAAGGTTGCTCGTTGCGATTAGTTTACATGTTTATGGTAATTTGCTGCATCATTCCCTCACTAATTCTTCTCATTTTCCGTGTTAGCATTATCTTTTGCATTGCTTCTAAAATATCGAATGGCTTTAGCCACCTCTTCCTTAAAATTTGGGTCTGATGTCACATAACCGAGGTCTACTAATCCCTCATTTTCCATTTTCAACAAGCCATTGGAAACTTCAGTAGCAATTTCTTCTTCCGATCCTGGGGAAGCTGCAACCTCATCAGCTAAGGCAAAGGTTGTCCCATCCACACTCCCAGAATTATCTCTGTAACACCCCTTACCCGTATCCAACACCGGAATAGGGTACGAGGCATTACCAAAACACATACGCTTGTAAACGTATTTAAGTGAGTTATAAAATTTCAACTAAATTAAAACTTTCAAAATAGTTAGAATGCTTCTATAACTTTTCACAATATATCCTCAAAATATTATAATCATAATAATTAGGGCCTACGAGACCCGGTACATACTCATACAATTCAATGCTTCATTTCCATTTCATTTAATTCGCAATTTCTCATGCTCACAATTTAGATCATATCACTAGCAATTTCCATTTAATTCACGTACAATTCAATGTCACTAAGTTTAACACTAATACGTATTTACCATTTAACTCAACGTTTATCGATTATATCATTCAATAACACATTTATGAAATTCTTAATTTTGCAATGAAAATATCACTTTAGCTTAAATAACAACATCATCCTGGTATAAATACACTACCACTTATTCATTTACTTTAATTCATTTGGGCCCATTTGTCACTTACCATCCTTAATCAAATTAGGGAACGGTTACGGAAAATTGAGTACTTCACTTTCACTTTGCCATAGTATAACTATGGTCTTACGTATGATCACTTATCACTTGTCCCTGATCAGATAAGTGTAGCCACTTATCACTTTGTTTCTTGATCAGATAAGTGTAGCCACTTATCACTTTGTCTCTTGATCAGATAAGTGTAGCTAAAGCTATCACTTATCACTTTTCACTTGTCACTTGATCAGATAAGTGTAGCCGAAGCTATCACTTATCACTTTGTCTCTTGATCAGATAAGTATAGCCGAAGCTATCACTTATCACTTTCCACTTGTCACTTGATCAGATAAGTGTAGCCGAAGCTATCACTTATCACTTTGTCTCTTGATCAGATAAGTATAGCCGAAGCTATCACTTATCACTTTCCACTTGTCACTTGATCAGATAAGTGTAGCCGAAGCTATCACTTATCACTTTCCACTTGTCACTTGATCAGATAAGTGTAGCCGAAGCTATCACCTATCACTTTGTCACTTGATCAGAAGTACTCAAATCCGGCGTTCCGCTCAATTTGATCATTTATTCAATTTTCGCATTTTTATTTTACTCTCTTTTCAACACTAAATACATTTCATCATACATTATATAATTCATGAAATTAACATTTAATCATTAAATTTCAGTCATATGAACTTACTATTTCATTATCTTACCACACTTGTTTCCTATACACATCACACAAGATATAAACATAGCATTCAACCATAGTCACAAGCTAGTATATTTAAACATAACTCTTTTTGGAACTAACCACATGATAAACCATTCATGAAATTATTTCATGCCAAATCATATACCGAATATACGATACACACATACTATGAAACTTTATTTTCACACATGAGCTTAAACCAAAACCAATAATGCACAAATATAAGCATTATTTCTATTTCATCGTTTATCAATTATAATCAAGCATATGACCAATTATACACAAATCATTCATATACTTCCCAATTTTCCTCCTCCTCCTCTCCATTCCACATCCTTAATGTGTATAACACACTTAAACAACATTAGCTATAATTTTACTATTCACTCACATGTATATTCAAAGCTGTTTATCCGAGTCAGAGTCACTAAATTATTTTTATCTGGAGATACAGAGCTCCAAATTAAGATCCGTTAATTTTACCTAAAACTAGACTCACATACCTTCTTACCATAAAATTTTCAGAATTTTTGGTTCAGCCAAATAGTACAGTTTATTCTTTAAAGTTTCCCTGTTTTGCTGTCTGACAGTTCCGACCACTCTTCACTAAAATTAATTATCTCATTGTACAGAATTTGGATGATGTTTTAGTTTGTTTATTATAAAATAGACTCATTAAGGATTCTAACCATATAAATTATAACTCATAATAATTTTTGTACAATTTTTAATGATTTTCCAAATTCAGAACAGGGAACCTGAATTCATTCTGACCTTGTCTCACAAAATCTATTATATCTCATGATTTACAATTTCATTACTTACACCGTTTCTTCTATGAGAAACTAGACTTAATAAGCTTTAATTTCATATTTTATTCACCCTCTAATTCAATTCCCACAATTTTGGTGATTTTTCAAAGTCAGACCACTGCTGCTGCCCAAAACTGTTTAGTGTAATATATTGATTACCAATTTGACTCTAAACTTTTAATACATGATAATTTCGTCCCTAGGCTTGGAAAATGAAATTCTTGCAATATAATCCTTAATTCAAGCCTAGTATTTCTCATACATATCAATAACAGCCCATAGATTCCATGAAATTTTAGAATTTATCCATGATTTCAATACTTTTCAATTTAATCCCTAAAACATGTTTTCATCTAAAATTCTTTAATAAAACACCTTTAAACATCCATTAACATATCAATTTCATCAAAAATAACAACAATCATATGAAATTATCATTAGTATCTTCCAAAACTTTCAACAAAATGAGAAACTAGTAGAATACTAAGTTGGACCTAATTGTAAAAATCTAAAATATAAAAATTTCAAGGACAAAGCAAGAATTAAACTTACGTGAAGCCAAAATATGGAATACCAGCTCCAAACCCTCTTCCATGGCTGTCTCCCACCGAAATTTCAAGAAGAAAATGGTCTTGAAATGCTTAAAATAAAATTTGGCCACATAAACTTTATTGTAATTCCAATTTTGTCCTTAATACATAAAAATCTTAGATTTTTTTTAACGGTATGTCATCTCAGCCCCTAAATTGGTCCATTTTCTCTTTTAGTCCTTCCTTATTTAATTGTTAAGCTATTTAATCACTTTAGCAAGTTTTGCATCTTTTCAATTTAGTCCTTTTTAATTAATTAACTGCCAAAACATTAAAATTTTCTGACGAAACTTTAACACTACCATATTGACACTCCGTAAATATTTATAAAAATATTTACGGCTCGGTTTATAATATCGAAGTCTCGATACCTCTTTTTCTCAATTTCTTGACTTAATAAATTTTTATAAAATACAAATTACTAATTTAAAAATCTCTTAAAAATCATATTTGGCTCGTAATTATTGATAATAAAATTTACGAGCTTATTTTCTGAATTTGGTGATCTCGTACCACTGTTTTCGACATTTTTGAAAATCGGGCTATTACAATCTCCAACAGAGCTTTTAAACTTTTCAATGAGTTTATCCACCCTCGACACAAAGTTAGGGTCTGCTATTATTTTTTTCAAATGCTCCCCTTGGATTCCATCATCCTGCAATTTCGAAATAATGCCGGTCATAACTAAAGCCCCAAATACTCCTACCGCTTCCGGGGATGCTGCCTCATCAATAGCCTTCTCATTTGTCCTACTATGAATTGGCTTGAGAGCACCAAAGTCAATGAGAATGCAACGGAAGAAACCTTTGCCATCTTTTTTACTTTTTAAAAAGGTTAAAGCAAAAAAGTTAGATATATTTGTATTGATACATAGGGATGGAAATGAAACGAAATTTAAAAGAGTTTTAAATGAGATATTTGTGCCGAATTTAGGGCCCGTTGATTGGTCCGACGCTTAATAACCATACACGACTAAAATACATATAATTTCTCTCCACATTTTTAAAAGCCGTGTTTTTCACTATTATTCTTGGTTTTCTTTGTTTTACTCGATAATGCTTTTATCGATTTGTACTCTTCATTCCATTCTTGAAAAGTTAAAAGAGGAATTAATAGATCATTTCGTAAATTTAAAAATATTAATTTTCCAAAATAAAATATGTTATCTACTTTATTAAAATGAAAATTAAACATATTTAATTGGTTGAACAAATGTTAAAATTTTAAAAGTAAATTATTACGTGACATATTTTACAAAAACTATGGGATGTGGGATTGGCGAGGTCAGAGGCTTGTCCAAAGATAGCTTCTCACTCCTCAATATTGACAAGCTTGTGAATTGAATTTGACCGTATAGTACTCATTTCCTAAATCCATGGGATGGGTTGTAGTTAAAGGTTTCCAAGTAGAATAAAGCTTACTCAAAAGGGTGTTAAATCCAATTCTCCCTCAAACCAATTTGATTCTAACCGTTTTGCTCATACTTTTATGCAACAATGAGTGAATTTGCTCACTCAAGTTGATTCTTCCTCATTTGCAAACCCTTTAAACATTCATTTTTAACTAAAAAAATTTATCACATGAAAAATTAAACCTTTGAACAGAGGATGAAAACATGAGAATCAAATCGAAGGTAAGGTAACTAAATGTTGGGGATTTTGACATGTTTGGTTTATGCTTTGTTAGAATGAGAACGAATTTTCTTCTTGGGCCGCAGGCTTTTTCAGTCCCATAGGTGTTTGACCTTTTTTTGGCCTACTAAGGAGTGGCATGTTTGATAAAACAACAGTTAGAGTCTGGCTAGGACTCTTCAGCTTTTTTATCAGTCATTGATAAGTGATAAAAGTATCATATTTTAATCCTGTTCTTAATACGTTTTTGGATGATTATTTATGCAAATTAGTGAATTTTATGCTCCTAATACTTTAAATTTAGGTTTCTATACTTAGGAGAGCATTTAAGAGCAAAAAGAACAAAAAGAAGAAGCTAAAATCAAACAAATAGAGCATATATCAAGAGCCATATGAGTTGGGTTTTCCCACACGGGCTGGACACATGGCCCTGTGAGCCACATGGGCTGGCACACGGCCATGTGCCAGACCATGTTGATTTTGCGATTCGCATCCCAAACACGCGGAAAATGCAATTTTTAGGCTTGTTGGGAATTCTAAGACATATAAATACCAAATAGAAGAGGAGAATAGGGAGCCATCAGAGAGTTTTGAAGAAAACGACTCGAAGAACACCATTGAAGCAGACTCTGAAGTAGATTTCCATCAAGATTGAAGACCTCCTTTTAATTTCTTTGAAGTTTTTATGAATGCCTTTATTTCTTGTGGTTATACTATCTTTGAGATGTTTTTACTTACAATTATGAACTAATTCTCTAGATACTTAGGGAAGATGAATCCTATGATAAATTCTATTATTTGATTTCTATTTTACGCGATAAATACTTGATTCTTGTTCTCAATTATGTGTGTTTGTCTCGTGTTTTAATATTTTTTGAATATTAATGCATGTTTAATATGCTTAAATCAGAGGAGGAAAAGTCCCTATTCAAGAGTAGATCTAGCATAATTGAGTGGAGTTGTATGCAATTCTAGAAATAGGACGATATAAATCTACTGGATTAGAGTAAAATCTAATAGGGGAATCCATAGATCGAGTTAATGCGACAATAGGGGTTTTAATTAGAAAGAAATTTCAATTAATCAACCTAGAGTCAATTGCTCTTATTCTCGAAAGAGATATTGACATAATTTAGGGATTTCTACAGATCAAGATACCAAGTGAATAAATCGTTTAATTCAGGTTCATAATAATAAATGAAGTCTAGGTGGATTCTTTCCTGGGTATTGTTTAGCTTCTTGGTTATTGTTCAGTTATTTTTCTTATTTATTCTCTACTGAGTTCTTTAGTTAATTGATTTAGTAGATTTTAGCTTAAACCAATCACTCTAATTTGTCAGTTAAATAATAGGAAAACGGTAATTATTAGTACTTTTAGTCATCGTGGATATTATATCTCTACTCACTGTAGCTATACTATTTATCGATAGGTGCACTTGCCTTTTTTCGTATTTTTAGTTAGTTTTGTGACTATCAGTCATATTGGGAAGATTAACATGAAGACAATACTTATCCTTATTCTTATCTCTTGAGAGAGTTTTGGAGCAGTTGCAAGATTAATTTGTAAAGACTTTTATTTGAAAAATATTCTAGATAATTAATAGGATAATTTTAGCTTTTAAATAGGAGTTTAAATCATATCAAAGCTCTATTGGATGGACTCTTGCATCAGCCTATAAATAGGCTATCTGTGCCCTCACTTAAAGGGTAGTTTTGGAGTGTCATTGTTGACAGTTTTGTTGTGGTTATTTTGTGACACTCTTTTAGGTATTTTTTTGAAAAGTTTATTGATTGTATTGCGAGGAATTTGGATGAGTGATTTGTGACAAATGGGGTTGGTATTGGGGCTTCAATTACTTATTTGTGTAAGGGTAGATTGGGCTTAGGCTGATAGGTGATTTGAATGATTGTTGAATAAAATCATTTGTTGGGCAAGGCTCTGTAGACATAGGACCGTTGTGTCTGAACTATATTAACAAATATCGTGTGCTAAGTCTCTCATTACTTTTCTCCTTGTGTTACTTTGTAGTAAACCTTTATGTTCGTTTCTATTCTAACAACTATTGGAACGAAACTGTTTTCCAAGTGCAAACCAAAGGTTTTTTTTCATTAAAAAATTCCTCTAAAAAGAAACAAAAATTAACATTTTAGAAGAACCAATTTGAGAATATTAGAAAAATAAAGGTGGTCCTTGTTAACAGTTATACCTTCCTCTTTATAGCTAAGTCTCACCTTCATTCCTTTTGTTATTTGTGAGTCGTTTCTTGACATAGGAGTGCAGGGTCTTCTCTTGATTGTTTGAGATGTCCTTATTAGTCAAAATCAAGTTTTCAGAACCATGCGTTCAAGGGTAAAGTCAAACAATTTTTTTTGGAGTCGAGTTTGAATTATAAATTTTTGAGTGAGCTAAAAATGTAATTTCGTCATAGTCTTAATGTAAACTTTTGCAATTTTAAGGAATTAAACTATCAACTCTTTTTTTGGAGAGGGCATAATTTAACTTTAAATTTTAGGAGGAGCTGAAATACAATTTTACCATTAAATTAATTTAAAACTTTGTAAATACTCGAGAGATTAGAAGGACATTTTTATTTTTATTTTTTGAGGCCAAGTCCCCCATCTGCCCCCTCTAGATTCATCCCTGCATGCATTTGTTAGCTAAAGCACTTCTATATGACAAGGCTATGCCCAAGAACTTTGCACTCATTGATTCCTATGTTTATTTTTAATGCTTATTTTGTAGGTCAAGATAACAAATTTTAAAATAAAGAGTTAATGGCGCCAGACGTCCCCAAACTTCAAAATGTTTTAATTACATCCTGAAACATCGATGTTATATCAATCAGGTCATTTTATTTCTGAAACCATTAATTTAACCATTAAATGACATATAAAATCTTATATAACATAATTTAAAAATGAAAATTTTAAAAAAGTAAAATGTTGTGGCATAACTTTTAAATTAAAAACTAAAAATAAAGTAAAACCGAAAAAAGGGTGAGTGAACTTCTATACAAGTTTTGAAAACCTCAAACCAAATATTTTTACAACACCAGTTTTACGATATTCATTTTCTTTAAAATTTTCATTTTAAATTCGTTACATAAAATCTGACATCTCATTTAACAATTAACCTAACAATTTTAGCAGAGGAAGGACCTTATTGATAAAACACCAATAGTTTAAGGATAAAATTAGAATGTTTTAAAGTTTATAAAAATAAATGAATATGGCACATGCACAAAATTTTCACTTTTTTCCAACTTTCCATTTTGTTATGATTTGACCCCGAAGTGTTCCCAATCTATTTTGAGGACCTCGTTGACTCGTTTTAAGGTCCGTATATGTATATTAGTTACGAATGATATGTGATTGCTTATTTAATGTTATGAAATGTTAAATGTTTGAAATGTTATCGTAATACTCAGTAACCCCAATCTAGTGACGGAGATGGGTTAAGGGTGTTACAGATTTTGATTCGAGAGGCAAAAAATAATTTTCAACAACGGAATAAAATTATGATGTAAAAAGGAGAAAAGAAAAGAAAGAGGGATTAAATAGAAAGATGGAAGCAAAATTGTAAGGGGATTTGAAAAGGGCAAATCGAGATTCTAATTGGAATGAAAGAAATAAATCAAAATCCTAATGTAATTAGCAAAGGGGACTAAATAGCATGAGAGAGGTGTGGTTTGAATGTAGGACCTTTAAGGAATATATAAACTACTTAACCATCAAGCCTAAGGCTTATTTCTTAGTGATTTATTACAACTAACCCCCTAAATTTTTACATACTTTTTCAATCATATCGTAAATATGAAAATAATAAGTATTGGGTGCAGTGGTAACACACGTTGTACTTCCAATGAGAGAGAGCGAATTTGAACCTTTGAAACAACATTATTAAAAAGGGCAGTCATGAACTCCAAATATGAATAGGTTTCTAAGGATAGAGTCGTCAATCACTTGCACCCCAAATATGAACGACTTTCTAAGGATAGAGTCATTAATCATTTGCGCTTGGTTGCACGGATGCCGCAATTGTTTCTATTATAATAATTGAAACGTGTAACTGACTTAAAAGTGTTATATTTACCCAAAAAAAGGTATTGATTAATTTTGTAAATGTTTGTAGTATAATCATTTTGAGAAAATTAGAAAAATAAAGGTTGTCGTTGTTAACAGTTATACCTTCCTCTTTATAGCTAAGTCTCACCTTCATTCCTTTTGTTATTTGTGAGTCGTTTTTCGACATAGGAGTGCATGGTCTTCTCTTGATTGTTTGAGATGTCCTTATTAGTCAAAATCAAGTTTTTAGGACCATGAATTCAAGGGTTTAGTCAGACAATTGTTTTTGGAGGATTCGAATTTGAATTATAAATTTTTGAGTGAGCTAAAAATGTAATTTCATCATAGTATTAATGTAAAATTTTACAATTTTAAGGAATTAAACTATAAACCTTTTGTTTTTGGAGAGGGAATAATTTACTTTTAAATTTTAGGAGGAGCCGAAATACAATTTTTATACGACAAGGCTATGCCCAAACACTTTGCACTCATTGATTCAGATGTTTATTTTTATTGCTTAGTTTGTTGGTCAAGATAAAAATTTTAAAATAAAGAGTTAATGGCGCCAGACGTCCCCAAACTATGACCCTTATTTTAAATTGGTCCCCATACTTCAAAATATTTTAATTGCATCCTGAAAACTATCGATGTTATATCAATCAGGTCATTCTATTTCTAAAACCATTAATTTAACCATTAAATGACACATAAAATCTTATATAACATAATTTAAATATGAAAATTTTAAAGAAAATATAATGTCATGGCATAACTTTTAAATTAAGAACTAAAATAAAGTAAAATCGAAAAAAGTAAGTGAATGTTAGCTTCTATACAAGTTTTGAAAACCTCAAACCAAAGATTTTTACAACACCCATTTTATAATATTCAGTTTTCTTTAAATTTTTTTAAAATTATGTCACATAAAATCGACATATCATTTAACAATTAACTTAACAATTTTAGTAGCGAAGGACCTTATTGATATAAAACCAATAGTTTAAGGATAAAATTAGAATATTTTAAAGTTTATAAAATAAATGAATATGGCACATGCACAAAAATTTTTTCCCTTGAATCCTTAAATATTTTTCTTATAATAAAATAATAATAATAGAACGGTTTAATAATTTATTTTTACTCTCTGTTTTTCTGAGGTTTCAGTTTCTTATCATAGGGTTAATATACTGTTTGGTACATGAGTTTAGTTTTATTGTTCAATTTAGTACCTACAGTTTTTTTGTCTCTTAATTTTTAAGAAAGAGCAATCACATGTAGTTTCTAACGCCTTTTCAATTAGACTTCCAATTTGTTGTTGTTTTGGCGTTGAGAAAAATTGGTAGCCTTTATAAATATAGACATCCATACATTGCATAATGTTTTTTTTTTTTTGTTCAATTACATGGCATAAGGTTGCTCGTTGCGATTAGTTTACATGTATATGGAAATTTGTTGCATCATTCCCTCACTAATTCTTCTCATTTTCTGTGTTACCATTGCTTTTATCATATTGAACGGCTTTAGTCATCTCTTTCAGGTCTACTAATCCATCCTTTCCCATTTTCCTCGACAAGCCACCGACAATTTCAGTATCAATTTCTACTTCCGATTCTGGGGAAGCTGCAACCTCATCAACTAAGGTAGAAGTTGCCCCATCCACACTATCGGAATCATCTCCCACAGAGCTTTTAAACTTTTCAACCAGTTTAGCCACCCCCGACTGAAAGTTAGGGTCTGTTATTATTTTTTTCAACTGTTCCCCTTGTACTTTGCCATCTTGCAATGCAATAATAAAGCCGGACATAACTGAAGGCGAAAATACCCTCATGGTTTCTGGGGATGCTGCAAGCTCATCAGCTAAGGCAAAAGTTATCCCATCCACACTCTCGGAATCATCTGCAACAGAGCTTTTAAACTTCTCAACAAGTTTCGACTTAAAGGTAGGGTCTTCTATTATTTTGTTGAAATGCTCCCCAATGTCGGACATAACGAGTTTTGGGGATGCCGCCTCATCCTCGTTTTGTCCTACCACAAATTGGATTGCTTCGAGTTCTGGGGATGTCGCCTCATCCTCGTTTTGTCCTACCACAAATTGGATTGAGAGCAACAAAGCCAATGAGAATACAACGAAAGAAACCTTCACCATATTTTTTTACAAAAAAAAAAAAGAAAAGGATAAGCAAAAAAAGTAAGATATATTTTTATCAACTCATAGGGATGGAAACGAGACCAATTTTAAAGAGTTTAAAATGAGATAGTTTTGCCGAATTTAGGGGCCATTGACTGGTTCGGTGCTTAATAGCCATACACTACTAAAATACATGTAACTTCTCTCCATATTTTAAAAGCTATGTTTGTCACTATTATTATTGGTTTTAATTTAACCTATCAGGCGGGTTTAAATTTTCGTTGTGTCCCAACTCGAACCCAACCCATGCTCACCTTTAGCCATGTGATAACTTTTCTATAATCCTTTTACGCTATTTGGTGAACACTTTAACCTGCAATGATTTTCAGAATTCCATTTAAAAGGACAATTTTAAAGAGATCTTTCAAAAGCTTCAAAAATTTCTTTCACATTAAACATATTGTAACAGTCGATTTTCAGTGATGTCGAAAATAGTGGTTCGAGGCTACCAAATCCGGCAAGTAAGTTCGTAAATATTATTTAATATTTATGGGTCAAATATGATTTTAGAAAGATTTTTTTTAATTAGTAATTAGTGTTTTATGAAGATTTATTCGGTTAAGTGGTTTTAGAAAATGAGGTGTTCTATAAACTAAGCCATAAATATTTTTATAAATATTTACGGAGTGTCATTAAGGTAGTATTAAAGTTTCATTAAGAAATTTTAACGTTTTGATAGTTAATTAATTAAAAGGGACTAAATTGCATAAAGGGTGAAAGTTAAATTATAGATTAAGTAAAATTAAAGGGATCAAAGAAGCAATTATGCTATTGCTTAAAGTTGAGGCTGCATAAGTAGATATTTATTTAAAATCTAAAGTTAAAATATATTATAATGTTATAATAATATTACTTAAAAGTTAAGTATATATTATATATTATATTATATTATATTATATTATATTATATTATATTATATAATAAAAGAACAAACAAATAGAAAAGAAGGAAAGAAACAGAGAAGCAACACGAAAACAGGGAAGAAAGGAAAGAAAAGAAAAGGGAAGGAAAGAAAGAAAGAAAATTTGGGATTTTAAAGTTCAAAGTTTGATTGGTAAGTCAATTTAGTCCATTTTCTTGTAATTTTGAGTTTTAGAATCTTAGAACAAAATATTACTTGATTTAAGTTGAAATTTTGAAAGTTAGTAAATTTTTAGAAGTTGTTCATGTTGAATAAATTGAAGAATTAGGGATTAAATTGATAAAATTTCCAGTTAGGAGTTAGTAAAGGATTGATTTGTAAAATAAAACATAAGTTTTGAATTAATAGGGACTAAATTGAGAGAATTTCAAAATTAAGGATTTATGGTGAAATTAGTGAGTTAAATTAGTTTAAAGTGGGAATTGAATGAAAATATGAAATTAGTTTTGAGAATAAAAGTTAGTCTCGATTCAGGGACTAAATTGGAATTTAGGAAAATATTGAGTAAAAATTGAAATATTTAATGTGAGATTGAATGGTGTTGTATTGATGATTTTTAATTTTTTAATTCCGTAGCTAGCGTCGTACCAAAACTCTCGACTAAAAAGGGAAAAATATAATCGACGAGGAATAGCTCGGAATTCCTGGTTTGTATTTCTATAATCCGAATCTAATTATTAATTGTTGTATTTTAATTAAATGTTATGGTAAGTGATTGAGGTGAGAATTATTGTGTTTTACAATTGAAATGGATTATTTTGGTATGTGATGAAATTATATTGATTGAATTGAATTGGAATATATATATTATAAATATATTTGTGTAAATGTGAAATTGTGCAAATATGATAATTGAATTATTTTTTATATGTATAAAATTCAGTTTTAATGCCCAAGTAGACAGAATTTAGAACTACTAGGATATTAGTGGCATGCCATTAAGGAACTTAGCGCGCTCTCTGATTACTAGCACGTTAGTGCTCTCCGTTTAGCACATTTTTGCTCTCTGTATAGCACTTTAGTGCTCTCTGTTCATTAGTGCATAATAATGCACCTCTATATTTGTTCCATATATCCGGTGTGTTCTATAAAATCTACTCTGGGCTGAGAATATGAGATAGTAAACTGAAAATAGAATGTGAAATATGTTGTAAATACATGGAATACACGAGTTATATATTCATAAATTGAATGTGGAATGGATAGTGCCATTGTTTAAATGATACTTGAATAAATTATGGAAAGGTATTATATATAGCAAGTGATGAAAATTGAGTATTGTGTGATTTTAAATGTTCAATTGTTCTTAACATTTTATTATCCATATTTTATTGTTTTATTTTTTAAAAAAAATTCAAATTATAGAAATACCACTGAGTTTTTACTCAGCGTACGGTTTTATTTTCCGTGCGCAGGTTAAGTACATAAGTTTGATCGTTGATTCAACATCCAACAATGATCCCGAACTCAAATATAGTGATGTTTATTTCTTTGTGTCGGCATGTACCTAGAGTGTCTAAATAATAGTTATTTTGTGGTTTGATTGTAAATGAAGTTATAAGATTAATTTTGAAGAGTTTATAATTTGGATTAAAATGATGCTTTAATGACTTGTTTCAATGATATAAAATGTTTGAGATTTTTGTCTACTTGATCTATAAACTCCGTTAATGCTCCATAACCCAGTACCGGCGAGGGATACGGGGTGGGGGTGTTACACATATTGCAAAGAACGCAAAAAGACTATCCGGTACAAAATGACGGATTCCAAGATTGAAGTTAGAGGACTCGCCGCGTGTAACTATAGGTGTGGTTGTCCTTCGTCGTGCCCCAGCGGCATGACTTTCATGTTTTTGCCCTATTATTTTCTTTGATTTATGTTAGGGTAAACTATAAATTAGTCACCCAACTTCGATTCTTGGTTCAATTTGGTACTTAAATTTGACTTTTTGGTCCAAATTAGTACTTATAGTAAATCACCTATTTGAATAAATTTGAACTTGGCTTGGTATCAAATGAAATATTGAGGTCAAGTTCATGTACCTAATTGGACAAAATGTTTTTTGACTAAAGCATTTACTTTTTAACGATTTTAGCGCGATATCTTGCATAGTAATCTACATGTACTTAATATTGACATAACGATATTTATCTTATATGTTATGTCAACAAATAATTTATAATTATTGTCGAAACTATTTTTATTTTGAAAAATGGGGTCGACTTTTAAAACGAAAATGGAGTCGCCACCAATTTTTTTTCGAGGTGTGATCAGGTCACCTTGAGATTAATCATTTTAATAAAACATTTTGATTTATTAAAATAATGATTTTGGTCTACAAAATTCGAGAAAACGGGTTCGGGAGTCGGTTACGCACGCGCCCTCTTAATGCCCAAAAATTGGTACCTAATTGATTAATTAACGTCCTAATGTTGAAAATTTGAAAAGATTTTAAAATACGATCCTCTTTAAAAACCTGAATAAATCGAATTTGATGTTAAGACTTCCTTGTCCCGAAGTAATAAGATGTCACATCCAGTGAGTTAGGATACGACATTTTAACTCTCGAAACTAAGCATGTCTCATGCATGAAAGTTTAAAAAGGAAATTCGGTTATTTGGATCAAAAAAATTGAAACCCAGTAAGTTAGTGCACGATTTTCTCAAAGCTCTAAAGTACTGAATATTGCTTTTTTTTTAAAAGTTTTCTTTTTTAAAATTGGGAAAATTGACGCAATATTAAAACGATGCGTAAAAATTTTGATAAAAAACGGCAATATGAAAATACAAATAAATAATTTATAAAACACAAAATGACAATTATTTAAATACTAGCATCAATAATCAAAGGCTAATGAATTTAAAACAAAGAGTATAAAAAATATAAGGCAAAATAAAATGTAAATAAATTTAAAAATAATGAATATGAAAATGAATAATAAGAGAAAAGAAATTTGAAATCAACAATATACAAATTAATAAATAAATTATATATAAAAAAGTAGGTAATATATGTATAAGTTTGGAATAAATAATATATAAAAATGAAAATAGGCAATATATAAAGTAATAATATATATAAATGAGTTTAAACATAAATATTGTGTAATAAGGAATTTAGAACAAATTATACACAAAATATCTTAAAATAAATGGTATATAAAATAGATAGTATAAAAAAATTGCAATTGATAATATATGGGAAAAAATTTTAAAGCAAATAATCAAATAATTTAAAATGGATGGTTTATAACACGAGTTTTTAAAAAATAAACAACATGTGTGACATAATATTAAAAATAAATAAAGTATATAATTTAACTTAAATATTTTTATTATAATAAAATAGCAATAATAGAATGGTTTAATAACTTATTTTTTTCTCTCTTTTTTGAGGTTTCTAAATTTAACCGTTTCTTATTTTGGGGAAGCTGCAACCTCATCAGCTAAGGCAGAAGTTGCCCCATCCACACTCCCGGAATCATCTCCCACAGAGCTTTTAAACCTTTCAGCGAGTTTAGCCACCCCCGACTGAAACTTAGGGTCTGTTACTATTTTTTTCAATTGTTCCCCTTCTACTCCGCCTTCATGCAATGCAGCAATAAAGCCGGACATAACTGAAGCCGTAACTTCCCTCATCGATTCTGGGGATGCTGCAACCTCATCAGCTAAGGCAGAAGTTGGCCCGTCCACTATCCCGGAATCATCTCCACCAGAGCTTTTAAACATTTCATCGAGTTTACCCATCCTCGACTTAAAGGTAGGGTCTGCTAATATTTTGTTGAATTGCTCGCCAAAGTCGGACATAACAAGTTCTGGGGATGCCGCCTCATCCTCCTTTTTTCCTACTACAAATTGGATTGAGAGCATCAAAGCCAATGAGAATACAACGAAAGAAACCTTCGCCATGTTTTTTTTGTTTTTTTTTTAAATGTTAAGAAAAAAAAGTAAGATATATTTTTATCGATGGAACTGAGACAAATTTTAAAGAGTTTAAAATGAGATTTTTTTGGCCAAATATAGGGGCCGTTGAATGGTCTGGTGCTTAATAGCCATACACCATTAACAGCCAAAGTATGTAATTTTTCTTGAGTTTGACTCTTTTCTCTTTCTTCCCCCTTTTATTGTTTCCCGAAATAGGGTTTATTTTAATCAAGTTTCAATGTTCTTCAGATGGGAAGACATGGGCCTTCAAGATTAGGGATTAAAACTTAAAAGGATGAAGACAAATAGGGTAAATGGGTAATCAGTGTTTTGTGTATATTTCCATTCAATACAACTTTAATCATGGGCGAAGTCAGAACAATTTTTTAGGGGCGAATGAAATTTTAACTTTTTATAGTTTATATCTTTATAATTTTTAATAGATCAAATCGAATTTTTATAATTTTAGTAGGGGCCAAAGTTGTAATTTTACCTTTACTAATTTTAAATTTTAAATTGCCCAAATAATAATTTTTCATTTTAGGGGGGCCGGGGCCCCTGCTAGCCCCCTAGCTACGCCTCTGACTTTAATCACCGTTTAAAAGTCTAATTTTGACAATTCATAAATGAGTCTTACATATTTAAACATCGATAATTAATGCATTGAGAAGCGATGGATGAAAAAGTATCGATAGACATTGAAAAAATTAATAATGCATTAAAATGATAAATATGGATTATACTTAATGTTAAATTAGCATTTATTTTAATTATCCTAAATTCAAGGTAAAAGATATGATTTAATGCTTTTCTTAATTAGTGTATCAAATTCGGCAATGATTTTTCTAAAAAATATTGGCCAACAAACTTTATGAAAATTAAATCTTACAAATTTTAGAAAGAAAATTTTAGCTTTAAATAAAATCGTGGTTAATGCCACTCTTTACAATATTGAAATTTTTTTTATTAAACCTAAGCTTAGAACATTAAGCGAACATCAGTCCTAATGTGTATTATCATCCGTCACCAGTGACTGTCTAATTTCATATTCAAGCGTACCTCTCACATATTATAGTGGATCTTCCAGAATAATCAATCGTTCAATTACATCTTCATCTGTCTTAGTTATGCAGTCAGTAACTTTATTGACGTTCCATTGAATGTATATCAATTTTTAATAATAATATATAAATGAAACATAGTTATATGGTTCTAATAAAAACAACCCGAATCAATATAAGAAAAGGCTACAGAGACGCCAAAAGGGGCAGGGATCGACTCTGCTTTTTGGAACAGGACGTCGTTCTCCGCTCCAAATTGGCCTCCGTTGATACATCGTATCAACAAACACAATACGATCTTTGTTTGTGGAGTTAAAAAAAATAAACTAAATTGCATATATAATTCTTAAAGGGAAAGAAAAAGTAAAAGTAAAACTGAGCACTTTACTTAGAATCCGTATGTTTCTAGTGTTGGTGGCACCATTTTTTTTGTGAAAACGGGGTCGACTTTTATTTTCAAAATGAAAACAAACACGGGAGTCGCCACCAATCTTTTTTAATAAGGTGTGATCGGATCACCTCGCAATTTAATCGTTTTAATAAATAGATTGTTTTATTAAAACATTATTTTTTGGTCTACAAAAATCCAGAAAACGGGTTCGAGAGTCGGTTACGCACGAGAAAGGATTAGCACCCTCGATGCACCCAAAATTGGTACCTAGTTGATTAATTAGTGTCTTAATGTCAAAAATGTGCAAAGATTTTAAAATACGATCCTTGTATTTAAAAAAAAAACTTGTATAAATCAAATTACCGGTTCAGACCCTCTCATTTTGGAAAGAGAAAATGTCACACTCAATGAGTTAGGGCATGATATTTCACCTCCTCAAAAATGAGCTCATCCTAAAAAGAACTCATGGAATGAAATTTAAAATGATATTCAATTGTTTAAGTCAAATGAAGAAATCGCAGCCCAATACACTAGGGCACAATTCTCAAAATTTCAAACATTGAATATTCTTTTTATTATTTTTTTAGAAAAATCATCATCTCGGGAAAACAAAATGTCATATCCAATGTGTTAGGACACAACGTATCGAATTCCCGATACGAGAATACATGCCGAAAAATTTACTTATTTGAAAGGCATTCGATTATATCGGTTTTAGAAAAGACCATATTCCGTAAGTTAGAACACGATCTTTTATTAATTATTCCCGAGATCGTTTAAAAACTTAAGTTTGAAAAGATTCATGTATTTATATTTATCGCGAAAATTGAAACCCCGTAAGTTAGGGAACGACCTTCTCGAATCTAGACACGAAATTTTGGCTTATTCAAAAGTCATAATTTAAAAGGATATTTTGCTATTTAGGTTAAACAAGAAATCGAAACCCAACACGTTGGGGCACGTCTTCTCAATTTTTCAAGCTCTAAATATTGCCTTATTTTGAGATTTTTTTAATTTGGATAAAAAGGAAATGAAATGCTTAAAAATGTACGTTTAGTTTCTTAGGTTTTTAGAGAAATCGTTTAATACGTAAAAGGAGTTATACGTGGCTAAATACGATGGTGCAACATACATTTGAAATAGCAATGACATAATGTACATAATAAAATGTAACATACATAACATTATCGTTAATGAATCATAAAGTTAACAAGCACAAACAATAATAAGAATGATGGCAATGATAATACAATAATAATAATGATAATAATAATGAATAAAAAGACGACAATAAGGGAAAAAATAAAATAACAAGCCAACCTAAAAGGAAAATAAGAAGCAAGTAAATAAATAAACTAATAAATCTCATTCAAAAAGGGTTAAGATCTACTATATAAGTAAAAAACAAAAAAAGAATATCAAATAAAATAGTCCCCTTTTTTTAAAATTAAAATAAATAATCTAATAAACTAAGGACTAAGGACGAGGTTGAATTTGAATATAAATTTCGGGGTCTAAATTATAACTAAATAAAAAACTGCTAAGGACCAAAATGAGACACACTCAAAGCGCGAGGGACCGACTGGGAAATATCCCCCAGTCTTAAAGCGCAGTGTTTTAACCGATGGACTGCACATGGTCTAAGGTAGGGGTGAGTATTCGATCGAATCGAATCGAATTGAATAAAAAATTTTCGAGTTAATCGAGTTTTCGAATCTCATTTTATCATCCTAACTTTATTTGAAGTTTTCTCGAATCGAGTCGAGTGAGATGGAATTCGAATCGAATTGAATCGAATATATTTGTTCGAGTTAAATTTTAAAAAAATAATTTTGGGTCATTGTAACCATTTTCACCCATCGTAATAAAATTTGTCGACCTTAATCAAATTTTTTATTAACTTTCATCACTTCATAATTTATTTATTAATTTTTATATCTTGGTTAGCTTCTTTGCTTGCTTAGTTGTTTCAATTATCTTGATTCTTGTCACTATGTATTTTAGAATTAAAAATATATTAAATGTAAAAATATGATTTTTAATAAAAGTTATTTTAAAATAAAATGTGAAATTGATACCAATATAAAATTTTAACACGAATATTTTATGGCATAATTAATAATTCAATTTTAATATAAATATTTAATATGACTAAACAATTCAATAATATAAATAATATAAAATGTGAAATTTAATTTAATAATATAAATAGTAGATATAAATAAAATTATTACTATTTATGTTTAGTAATTTTTTAGATAATTTTGATTTTTATTTGAGAGTAAAGGGTGAGAAGTAAAAGTTTAAGGGAAAAATAAAAAGTTTTGGGGAATAAAAGTTTGAGGTAAAGTAAATAGGGGGAGTAAAATTTTGGAGGGAAAATATTTAAAAAAAATTGGAAGGGGGAGGGTTTGGGATAGATGGGAGGTGGGATGGGAAGGGAAGGGAATAAAAGTTTTAGGGGAAAAGTGGGAGGGAGTAAAAATTTTGGGGGAAAATAAAAGGTTTTGAGGGTTTTTGGGAGTAAAATTTTGAGAAAAAATAAATGGGAGAGTAAAATTTTGGTGGGAAATGGATTTTTGGTAGATTGGGGGTTGGGAGGGGAGGTGAGTAAAAGTTTTGGGGGGAAAGTGGGAAGGAGTAAAAGTTTTGAGAGAAAAGTAAAAATGTTTGGGAGTTTGGGGTAAAAATGTAAAATATTATAGTTTGATATTCGAATTATTCGAATTATTCGAGTTATTCGAATTCGAAAACTCAACACGATTCGAACTCGAAATTCGAAAAAAAATTCGAGTTGATTCGAATAACTCGATTAACTCAAATAACTTGATTCGTTTAACTCGAAATTCGAATTTTTTTCGAGTCGAATCGAGTTTTGCTCACCCCTAGTCTAAGGACCAGGTCGAAACAGAAGCCAAATTCACGGCCCAAATCACAAAAAACAAAAAAAGATCAAATTGCACTATATTGCAAAAGCAGAGGGACTTATAGCGCAAATAGCCCATTCAGCAAAAATGCACGGATCCTCCAGTGGGTCAGGTCAACACGTGGATCTAAGGGGTAAAATGAGGTCGTTTCAACGACGATGTGCACTGGCGCAAAATGGCGTCGTTTCGTGCACTTATATAATCTATTTTTTTTTTTTTAAAATTCATTCTCTTCCACTTCCAAAGAAAAAAAACTGCAACACTCTCTCAAAAACTCTCCCCCCATATCCGGCCATAGGATTTCGGCCATGGCCATCGTCGCAGCGCCGCCGTGGCTGGTGGCCGTCGATGCGCAAAGGGTGATTTTTAAGCCTCCGTTTCAAATCCCTTCAAAGGCCAAACTTTCTTGGCCCGAAGGCCGAGAGAAAAGGACCCCTAAACCCACCTTTCAGGGCCGATTTTGAAGACAGAGAGACCTCCGACAATGCGGCCGATGGGCGTTTCGAGTAAGTTTTCATTCCTTTTTCTTTTTATTTTCGTAGATGAAATAAAATAATAATATAAAAAACTAGATCTAAAATGTAGAGAAAAATAAAATCACCTTCAAATCAAAGTTCAAACTTTTGTATTTTTTATTTTAGAATTCGGAAAAAATAAATGGTTTCATTTTCGGTTCTTATAGCCGAACCTAGGCTATTCACCATTATTTTCTTTTGTCTATTTCTTTTTATTTTTTTCTTCTTTGTCTACTGCTATTGTTTGTTTTTCTTTTGTTGTCTTTTCTTGCAGGAGGTCTGACGCGTGTGGAGGGCCAACGATTGGCGAGCAGCGGTGGTGGCGCGAAGAGGCTTGGCTGGGGCTAGGGCTGCTGCTGCTGGTTTAGGTTACGGTCTGTAATTTTGGACTGGGACTCGGGTTGTTGTTTGAGCTGAGGTATTTTATTAGGTTAGTCTGTTTAATTTGGTTTGTAACTGGGTTTGGGCTTTCGGGCAAAATGGGTTCTTACACTGTTAATACAGATAAACATGATTAGATAATGAGTGCACGAGGTATCCACGAACGGGGTATTAGAGGCCAAGGTAGAGGCCACAGAGGAGCTCGAGCTGAGTCCTCTTCACTGGGTAGCATACAGAATTTGGATACGAGTGAGATGCTAGTGTCTCCTGCTACTGAGACTGGGTCTCAAGATCGCATGGCTGGGGACGACGCATTGTCCTAGGCTATGCTAAGGATTTTTGAGAGGGTCGTTGGGCCTAATACTGGATCTGAGGGTCGAGGGTTGATTACGGAACGACTTCGGTCCAATAGAGCTGAGCTCTTCAGGGGTGTAACTGGTGTTGCCCTTAATGTGGCCAAGTACTGGATTGAGGCTACGGAGAGGATCATGGATGACTTAGACTGCACCCCAAAGCAAAAATTAAAGGGTGCAGTCTCACTGTTAAAGGATGAGGCTTATCAGTGGTGGCTCACTGTTACAGAGGGCACTCAGCCTGGATGTCTGACCTGGGAGTTCTTTAAGACTGCCTTCTAGGGGAAATATGTGGGGGCGAGCTACATGGAGGCCCGTAGGAGGGAATTCTTGAATCTAACTCAGGGAGATTGATCAGTGGCTGAGTATGAGGCCGAGTTCCTGCGACTGAGCCACTATGCGTGAGGTATGGTAGCCTTCGAGTACGAGTGATGTATTTATTTTGAGGATGGGCTCAGAGATTATTTGAGAGTCATGATAGCTCCGCAGAGGGAGCGTGATTTTTCTGCACTAGTGGAGAAGGCGAAGATCGCCGAGGAGGTTAAGCGCGCTGAACACCAGAACCGTGACCGCGAGAGGGGTAAGAACAAGAGGGATTCGGAGCTCTCGAGTTTTGCATAGTGGCCTAAGAAAAAGGCAAAAGTTGATGGGCCGGTTAGAGCTGGGCCCCCTGTTACTGTTACTGGATTGCAACCATATACTGATTGTGGTAGACTCCATCAGCGCGAGTGTTGGAGAAGGACTGGGGTGTGCTTGCGGTGTGGGTCATTGGAGCACCGTATTAGGGAGTGTCCGTTGAGGGCCGATCAGAGGCAAGCTCTAGATAATGGTACGGCACAGCCACAGAGGGTAGTGCAACTAGCCACCGAGGGGCTGTGGACAGGCCAAAGGTGGTAATGGTATGGGTCGTGGGCAGAAGCACCAGGCAGAGGTGCTGGACAGGCTGAGGCAAGGCAGCCGGCCCTAGTTTATGCTGCTCGTCGCCAAGAGGATGGAGATGCTCCGGACGTCGTCACGGGTACGTTCTATATTCTTGATGTACCGTATATTGCCTTGACCACATATATCTGATCTGGCAGTTTTAACTGTAATTCTGGTGGCATTTCCACAATAATCTGTTGGTGTGTTTTTGGGTGAAAGAGTCCTGAGAAACTCTAATTTGGTGTGTAGCGAAGATAGGTAGGACGTTTTCTAAAAAATATGCATATTGTTTTCTAAAAATATTGCATCGGCATATTCATGCATGCACAAATTATTATATAAACTTTTTAATATATATAATATATCAAAAATATTAAAATAAATTAAAAAACAATATGTATAGTTATATAATTAAAAAACACTAAGATAGGTGCAACTTAACAAGCAAATGCCTTTAAAATAGTAACAAAATTAACAATAAAACAAGAGTTATACAATAACAACAAAAAAATAGGAACATAATAGTGAAATGGTAGCAAAATAGTGAAAAATAATAATAAGAAAATAACAACAAAACGATAAAAAAAATTAGCATTTTTTTTTGCATGTTCAGGCCGAGCTCGGGCCAAAAAATCTTAGCCGAGGGCCGGCCCATTTTCTAAACAGGTCTTCTTTTTTTACCCAACCTCATTTTTCGGGCCTATATGTTTACCCAAATCCTGCTACTTTTCGGGCAGCCCAACCCGAAATATGGACGGGTCTACTTTGACCTTCAACCTTGAAATTTAGTTAAATTACTCTTTCATCTGAATAAATTGTTGCTTACATAGCAATCTACATACTTAATTGTCAACATGGATAATTTCTCTAAATATTTTCATTAACTTTTTTTTTAATTTGTTGAACTTTTATTTTATTTTATTTTGAATATTGATGAAGTATATATGGATAACCAATTGGTCAAACATTTGTTTAATTAAGATTAATTTTATACATCATCGATTGCACCTAATAGAAAAAGAGATTAGTGACGATGAAAACTCCACCTATTCTTTCGGAATTATTCTACCAATCCCAATATAGTCATTACATGATTTCGTTTCAACATAAAGATCTATAAATTACCAATAAATAACTTTTAATAATTACAAGTTAAATATTATACCAGTAAATATTGGATGCAATAATAACACGTATTATATTTTTAATGAGAAAACGCGAATTTCAATCTTTAAAACTATATTATTAAAAAGGATAATAACGAACTCTGAATATGAACGAAGGGGCTGGCTTTGAATCATTGGGCGGCACGTGTCTAAAAGTTGTTGAACCGTTATAGTAGCTGAAACAAGTAAATGATTTAAAAATGATATTGATTAAGTTTGTAAACGTTTTTTTTTTAATTTTTTAAGTTGAAAAGATGGTATCATATAATAATAAATTTAACTTTCAATGTTGACTATTTTTACTAAATTTGGTCACTAAATTTTCAAAAAAAGAGCCAAATATTCTTTTAGTGTAAATACTGATCAAAGCATTTATTTTTTAATGATGTTGGCATGACAGCCTATGTGTCAAGCTAAGGCTACATGTATTTTATGTTAACATAGCAATATTTGTCTTATATGCCACATAACAAATAATTATAAAAGTTAAAAAAGAATTAACATGAAATTCACGTCAACTGCATGCAGGACACCATGTTTAAAATTTAATTTTTCTATGTCGAATTCGAATTAATTACAAGAGGAGTAGACTATGCCTATTTATAGGCTTGTAAACATTATTCTAATAGGAGTGAAACTCCTTATTCTAATAATATCAAATAGATGGAGTTTAATAATGTTTAAAAAACCTTATTCTAAAATAAAATAAAAGAAGTATAATTCTATAGAGATTTTACTTTATTTTATTTTACCACAGTATTTTATTTAAATAAGAATTTGGGTCACTTAATTCTAACATATAAACTGAGAGAACGAAGGTTTCATAATCACAATATTTTGCTTTTCTCCCGAATCTCAAGCCAACAACAAAATTTATCATTTTGGCATTTTTACTATGGCTTTTGTTATATGAATGAGAGTCATGCTACCATGCGAATTTGTCATTTTTCTCACCAACCCATTATTTGGGTTACTATGCGAATTTGTCATTTTCCATTTTCAACAAGCCACTGGAAACTTCAGTAGCAATTTCTTCTTCCGATTCTGGGGAAGCTGCAACCTCATCAGCTAAGGCCGAGGTCGTCCCATCCACACTCTCGGAATCATCTCCAACAGAGCTTTTAAACTTTTCAATGAGTGTTTCCACCCTCGACACAAAGTTAGGGTCTGTTAATGTTTTTTCCAAATACTCCCCTTGTATTCCGTCATCCTGCAATTTCGAAATAATGCCAGTCATAACTAAAGCCCCAAATACCCCTGCGGCTTCTGGGGATGCTGCCTCATCCATAGCCTTCTCGTTTTGTCCTACTATGAAAAATACACATAATCCAACCTATTTGGCCAATTAAAATTACACATAATCCAATTTGTTGTTGTTTATTAAATTTCTTGTTTAACAAATTGTTTTGTTTTGGCGCACGTTGAGAAAAATTGGTAGCCTTTATAAATATAGACATCCATACATTGCATAATGTTTTTTTTTTTGGTTCAATTACATGGCGTAAGGTTGCTGGTTGCGATTAGTTTACATGTATATGGTAATTTGTTGCATCATTCCCTCACTAATTCTTCTCATTTTCTGTGTTACCATTGCTTTTATCATATTGAACGGCTTTAGCCATCTCTTTCAGGTCTACTAATCCATCCTTTCCCATTTTCCTCGACAAACCACTGGCAATTTCAGTAGCAATTTCTACTTTCGATTCTGGGGAAGCTGCAACGTCATCAGCTAAGGCAGAAGCTGTCCCATCTACACTGCCGGAATCATCTCCCACAGAGCTTTTAAACCTTTCAACCAGTTTAGCCACCCTCGGCTGAAACTTAGGGAATGTTACTATTTTGTTCAATTGTTCCCCTTGTACTCCGCCTTCTTGCAATGCAACAATAACTGAAGCCGAAACTACCCTCATGGATTCTGGGGATGCTACAACCTCATCAGCTAAGGCAGCCCTGTCCACACTCTCGGAATTATCTCCAACAGAGCTTTGTAGGGTCTATTATTATTTTGTTGAATTGCTCCCCAAAGTCAAACATAACGAGTTCTGGGGATGCCGCCTCATCCTCCTTTTTTCCTACTACAAATTGGATTGAGAGCAACAAAGCCAATGAGAATACAATGAAAGAAACCTTCGGCATGTTTTTTTTTATTTTTTTAAAAAAGTAAGATATATTTTTATCCATGGAAATGAGACCAATTTTAAAGAGTTTAAAATGAGATATTTTTGTCGAATTGAGGGGCCGTTGACTGGTCTGGTGCTTAATAGCCATATTTTGACTCTTTTCTCTTTCTTCCCTTTTTATTGTTTCCCAAGAGGGTTTATTTTAATCAAGTTTCAATGTTCTTCAGATGGGAAGAAATGGGCATTCAATTTAGGGATTAAAACTTAAAGGATGAAGATAAATAGGTAATGAGTATATGGGTTTACTAATAATATTTTCCTAATCATTACTTATTTTCATCTCATTTACACCAAAATGATATAAAAATTTTAATGGAGAGTCAATTTTACCGTTATACACAAAAAAAAAAAACACCTGGTTTGGTTCCCATCCATCATTTTTGTGTATATTTCCATTCAATACAACTTTAATAAAAGTCTAATTTTGGCAATTCATAAATGAGTCTTACATATTTAAACATCAATAATTAATGTTAATATAACATTTATTTTTAATTATCCTAAATTCAAGGTGAAAGATATATTTAATGCTTTTCTTAATTAGTATATGAAATTTGGCAATGATTTTCTAAAATGATTGGCCAAAAATCTTTATAGGGTAAAAATTATGAAAATTAAATCTTACAATTTTAGAAACAAAATTTTAGCTTTGAATAAAATCGTGATTAATGCCACTCTTTACAATATTGAAAAAAAATTATTAAACCTAAGCTTAAAACATTAAGCGAACATCAGTCTTAATGTGTATTATCATCCGTCACTAGTGATTGTCTAATTTCATATTCAAGCTTACCTCTCACATATTATAGTGGATCTTCCAGAATAATCAATCGTTCAATTACGTCTTAGTTATGCAGTCAGTAACTTTATTGACATTCCATTGAATGTATCTCAATTTTTAATATGCAATACGTAATTTATGCTTTTTTATTAGCTATATATATATATGGTAAATGCATTACATAGGATTTTATTCCTTAATTCCATGTTATTAAATTATTTTTAGTATATAAATTAATGGTAATTAAACATTTAATTATAGAAATATAATAAAAATATCCTAATATTATGGGTGATAGTTGTGCAATCTTTTTTTTAATTACAATAACAAGACAAAATCCGAACAACAGACATGATTAGCACAACTCAAACCCAGACCACATTTGAGGTAGTGAACACTCTTAACCATCAGAACATCACATAGGATTCTTTAATGTGCAATCTTTCATATATATATGTATGCACACATGACGTTGATGTAGCTCTGCCACCTAAGTGAAATATTGCTTTAGTATATATAAATTAGATATGAGATTTATTAATTAGTTGAAACTCTTCTTTAAATGCTACGATTGATTCTTAACTCGATTGATATAGATATTATTGCTAATGCAGGAGGATGTGGGTTCGAATACATTGAAGTACATTATCCTTCTATTTATGGGTTGGAGAGTGGCTATGAGTAATTCTAAGAATTGTGTGGAAAAAAAATGATCAAACCTATAATGAATTGATAAGATGTGAATTGCATGCTTAAACATAATTACATTTCTTTGTTAGTTATGTTTTTAGAAAATGAGGCAATATTATAAAGCGATAATAATTTATGAGTTATCGTTGGGGTGCCGTTAGAATACTTATTAATTATTTGTCAGGAAGAATGCCTTTTCTAATAATGATATGTGATTGTTTTTAATTTAATGTGTAACAGTATATATGAATTTTAATTTCGTGTTATTATACACACGAAAGTCTAATTGTGGCTCAGATATATACTTGAAACTTTAAATTTTATTTAATCATACACATTTAAAGAAATAAATGCATCAATTTTTTATATTGTGTAATTATAATTATTAATGTATGAAATATATAAACATAAAATGATATTATATCAATAATTTAAAAGAATTGGATCAAATCAAAATCTCATGTATAAAATTGCACAAAATCAAAGTTCATTGATACAAGTGCATATTGAACCACAATTCATGTATAGTTTTTAGATTTATCCCTAAAAGTTTTTAATCACAAATTTTCATCAAGATGCTTAGACATGTTCATGGACCAGACTATCCGCTCAAACCAGAAGGCCCACCCGAAACTTGGGAGGGGTTGAGCAAAACTATTGAGCCCGAAAAATGGGTTTGGGTAAAAAAAATTAGGCCCATTAAAAATATGAGTCAAGCTCAGACTTGAACATTCAAGGCCCGAGCCTTACTCGAGCTGTTTTTAAGTTAGTGATGTTTTGTGTTATGTTATTTTTATATATTATGTAATTTAAAACACATTAAAATAAAATTTATAGTAGCATATAATATTATTACTATTATGTAAACATTAAATTTTGTTAATGTGACTATATAAAATTTTAATAAATAAAATATTTTAAATTTTAAATTAAAAATAAAATAAATATATTTTTAAATATTTTAAAAAATAATATGATCGGGCCTAAAATAAGTTAGGTTAGCTATTTACAAATATGAATAGGCTTGGGCAAAATTTTTTGCACATATTTTGGGTTGAGCCGAGCTTGGGCAAGCATAAAGTATGTTACTATCATGCATAGGCTAACCTGAACTTGGCCCATGAACACCTCTAAGGTACTGTTGAATTTTTTTTTTTGAAAATAAATTTATTTGATAATAATTTGATTTTTTTTTCTTTTCCATGACAAGAATTATTTTTTAGATATCCATTTTAAATTCATTAATTCAAAACTAAGGTTAACACATGATTAATGGTATTGTTTTAAACGGGTGTATGATGGTGCTAATATCTTCCTCACATGTAATTGTACTTCCGAACTCAATTTCTATTTCGCATACCAAAAATTATATTTTAAATAAATTTTAATTTAATTTTAAAATTTTATTAAAGGTATATGCTTTTAGATGACCAATCACACCTAACCAGAAAAAAGATTGGTGGTGACTCTATTTTTTTTTAAAAAAAATTGTCTAACGGACTTAAAAACTATTATGATAGTCATATTTTAGATTTAAAGCATAACCACTACAATCTGAGGAGAACTTAAAGGTGAGAGATCTACTCTTTAAATACAATAGTGAGGTTGGTATACTGGGATGTGCTAGAACTAACGTAACCCTAAACCGGTGACGGAGATGGGTGAAGAGTTTTACCACCGCTGTCGTTGGGTGAATTACCATAACCACCACTGCTGGGTGAATTACCATAACTGCCACCACTAGGTGAATTACCTTAACCACCGTCGCTGGGTGAATTACCATAAGCACCATTGGGTGAATAACCATAACCACTACCACCGCTGGGTGAATAACCATAACCACCACCACTGCTAGGTGAATTACCATAACCACCACCACTGGGTGAATTACCATAAGCACCGTTGGGTGAATAACCATAACCACTACCACCGCTGAGTGTGATGGGTATCGAATCCACCAGTATAAACCTACGCCTTAATTTGCAAATTATGCAGTATTGGAAGTAGGGTCGATCCCTCAGAGACTAGTTTACTGTAAATTGTTGCTCTCTTGACCAGATTTATGTCGGGGCAGCTGCCGTTCCCAAGAAATACAGGGGGGATAAAATTTGAAGTCCTGAAACAAATAAGTAAAATGCGTGAAAAGAAAAAGTTGAAAACAGAATAATAAAAATAGTGAAATAAATATGAAGAAAAATTAATTAGAATAAGCTCAGATTTAGGCACGAATTCTCCTCGTCTTTGAACCGATCCTCGAAATTGGATGAACTCCTCTTTTCCAATAAGCTAGTTATAGCTACCAAGGACGCCTCGGACACCAACCCTTCCTTGTGTAAATTAGTTATGGAACGTCCAATAACTAACCCTTACCGATCGAACAACCATGAAACGTTCGTGATTTAGAACTCCGGCAGCTTTGCGTTCTAGAAGAGCCTAGCTCGAACCAATGCCCTCAACCGCGTGGGACATTTAAATCCGGTTACCACTTCCCTTGATGGAACCAAACAGCAATCTCCACTTGGCACGCCAATGTGTTCACAGAAAACCGATTAGAAACGTTCCTTTCGGAATTCCAACTGTACGTCTAATCACACTAAATCAAACGACGTCTTTTTTTGACTTAGTGTTGATCTGACTTTGTGAGTTGACAAAATCATACTCTTAATTCGGAGAAGTAATAAGTACTGGAATTTTAGGAGTTAAATGGCTCGGGTTCGTAACTCACGGGTTTTGACGAGGCTAATTTCGGCCTAAAGCTGAAAATGGGTTTGGCTAAGGTTTGGGGCATGTTGGTATTGGAATAATTAAATAAGATTGAATAAATGAAAAAAATGAAAGTGAGTGGTGAAGGTGACGCAAGGTTGGAAATTAATTGCTGACAAAAAAATGAAAGAAATGATTGAATTGCAAGAGATAAAAGCTTAATTTAAAAACGAAATGATTAAAAACTTGATGGAAAATTTTATGAAAAGACTTGATGAAAAACTTTAAAAAGAACTTGCTGCAAAACTTGACAAAAAACTTGGTAATTAAAAACTTGATAAAAGAACTAGATGAAAAATTCTTGAAGAAAGAAAAACACTTAATGAAAGACTTAATTGAAAGCTTGATTCATCAATTTATCAATTGATGAACAATGTAGCCTCTATTTATACTAGTGGCTTTACTAAATTAGGAGCCAACTAGTCATAGAAAATTAAGGAAAATATTCCATAATATAAAAAATATCCCAAAATAATCTGCTTTGGTCCTCCTTCTTTGCTTCTTTCTTCAATCTAGCCAAATTGTTTCATTTTTCTTCTATTTAGCCCCAAATTGCATTCCTGCACAAAATTCAATAAATATGGCAAAATTAGTGGTGCATTCTCATAAATTAACCAATTTAATTACATAAAATATGTAACTTTAGCATTTAATCAGGGTGAATAACCATAACCACTGCCGTCGCTAGGTGAATAACCATAACCACCGCCGCCGTTGGGCGAAACACCACCGCTAGGTGAATAACTATAACCACCGCCGCCTCTAGGTGAATAACTATAACCACTACCGCCGCTAGGTGAATAACTATAACCACCGCTGGATGAATAACTATAACCACCGCTGCCGCTGGGTGAATAACCATAACCACCGCTGGGTGAATAACTATAACCATTACCACCTCTAGGTGAATAACCATAACTAAACCTCTAGGTGGATCCACTCTGCTTTCTAGAATAGGACACCGTTCTCCTCTCCAAATTGACCTCTATTGATACATAGTATCAACAAACACAATACGATCTTTGCTTGTGGAGTTAAAAAAAAAAAGAGTTAAATTGCATATATAATTCTTAAAAGGAAAGAAAAAGTAAAACTAAAACTAAAACTGAGCACGTTACTTAGAATCCATATGTTTCTAGTTGAGACGAGTCCTCCATGGGGGATGAAATTGAAAAGTAAAAATAAAGCCCACAAGAAGCAGCAAAGGATGAGAGAAAATGAAGGTTTCATAATCCCCATAATAATAATATGCTTTTTTTTCTCAAGGAAACTATTTTATTATACCATCATATAATTTTTTTCATATGAATGAGGGTATAAATACTATAGCAAATTTGTCTTCTTTTTTCATAACAACGACAGTCAAGCTTGAAATTTGGTTAAGTTGGGTGTTGTTGGGTGAAATTGGTGTGGTGTTCCAAACATACCACAACTTAGAATTGTTATTCCCCCACCCCATTCGTATTAAAATTGTAAGTACTTTTTTTTGTTAAATTTTATTGATTTACAATTTTAATTAAACTATATTTAAAGTTGATAAATTTTGATAGAAAATATTTACGATGATAATAATTAAATTAAAATTTTAAAATATCAAAATTTGCCAAAATATAGGAGTAACAAACATATTTTAATCTTTCTTTTCATTAAAATAAACGAAAGGGATTGTTGATATCGAAATATGAATTCTAGACTTAAAGTGTAGTTACATAAACATATTATAATTGAAATCGAATTGGACCGACTGATTAAATAAATTGGATTAAAATTTATAGTTTAAATGACCTAGAAACCGTTGTTTATTGAATGGATAATAGAAAAGTTTGAATAGGTTTGGATTAGTTTGAGAATCAAAAGTCTTGGACCCACCTCCCAAGTTTTAAAAAGAGAATAATATAATTTTTGGTTTTGAATTTGGTAATTAGATTTATTTTAATACACGTATTTTAATTTTGTTCCATTTTAACACTTGAACTTGACAACTAGATTTATGGTAGTCCTTAAATTTGAAATATATAAAAGTGTGATGATGTGATCAGATTAGATTGTGTTACATTAACACTTGAAATTTTTAAAAATTATATAATTTTCAGGTATAATCTCAAAGCGTCATATTCAATATTTTAATTATTGGACTAATGATTGAACAAGCCAAACCATCAGTGCCTAATCCATCCAATTTGATCGGTTTGACCATCATACCAATATTAATTAATTAATTAAAATTCATGAAAATCTAAAAATATAAAAATTTTATTGAACCGATTCAACCTATTCAACTATCGACCAATTTTAAGCATTTTCTAAGTCAATCAATTCAACCCCTCTATTTGGACCATTATATTGACCAAGTCTTGATCCGTCTGATTTGGTCCTATTCCAAAAACGCTAATCATATCTCATCATCAAATCCTAATAGAATCGCTAAAATAGATTTAGTTGTAAAGTTCAAGAGTCAAAAATTATATTTTTTTTTTGTTTAAAAATCATATTGATGGTTGAATCAATCATCATTAATTCTCGATTTGACTGCTTGTTCATTTCAATTCAATAAGTTTTAAAAATAAAATTTTTAAGAAATATATAACATATTGAATTGCATTTTTGTCTTAATTCAACCTTTTTTATTTATGTATACTAGTCAATTCTCAATCCAACTGTTCCAATTCCAACAACCAGACCGATCTGACTTTCTGATCCAGTTCTTTTTTCATTAAAGGTTTCCGTTAATGGGACAGCATACCACAGGAGTTGCTTCAAGTGCAGCCATGGAGGATGCACCATTAGTCTATCAAACTACGCTGCACATGAAGGAAAGCTTTATTGCAAATATCACCATGTCCAGCTCTTCAAGGAGAAAGGAAACTACAGCCAACTCGAGACTGAACGGCAAAAAAATTCCATGAATTCAAAAATCGCTGCCGAATCTAGACACCATTCGATACCTCTTTTTTTATATTTCCACTGATCGGAACTCTGACCATACATGTCATCGCAGTGTCGGATTGGCGATCAATCGATTTTAGGGAAAAAAAAAAGTTTTGCCCTATCACCTTCCACTGTAAGAAGAGATTTTTGGAAATAAAATGGGTACTTCTTTGTTCCGTTATTTGCTAGGTCTTTAAACTCGATGGAATTCGAGCCTACAAGTGCTTATAAAGTAAACTCGACTCGGTTACACCTCGAGTCTTATTAAAATTAGGAAATGTCGATCTAATGTCAGTCGACTATAGAGATAGTAAAAAAATAATAAGCTTATCGTGTCCAACATTCCAGAAAAGTTTATACAATAGATGTTTCAATTTCATGTTATTTTTTTCATATGGTTTCACCAGAAAAGTTTATACAATAGATGTTTCAATTTCATGTTATTTTTTTCATATGGTTTCATGCGATACACAGTACGGTCTCGGAAGACTTACTCTAATAATCGCTTGTACTTACACCACGCGATAGCTATCACATAAAGGAATATCGAGCCGGCGGCACCACCTCCAATTGTCCACAGAAACTCTGGCATCCCTGCTTTATCTTCATCGAATAGCTCGATATGGATGTTCATGCCAAAGATACCTGCAACTACGATAAAAGCGCTGATGACAAGGGTTGCCGTTGTTAGCATGACTCCCATTTGAAGGAGATGGTTCTGTTTGTCATCAAGCATTATATTAATGTAGTCCTCTGTGTCATCGACATATTCCCTCAGCTTTAGGAAAATACGAAACAAAATTAAGAACAATGTCAGTAACCCGAGGTTGAAAGAATAATGACAGGTAAAGAAGCTAATTTTCTTACTGCAAATGATGGCTTGTACAATGTATATGTCACAGGCTGAGACTCAAGCGCATGGACCATGATATGCTTTTTGCTTACCATAGGATCTATAGATGCGAATGAAATGCACAAAAAGGGATCGTACAGCAGATCTGGAAATACCAAACATGACACACAAGAAATAACACGAATGTATGAATCAAAATCTTATATATTATGAATAATTAATGTATCAAAATTTATATAAATATAAAGTCGGCAAAAATAACATGGAAGCCCTTGTACTAGGAGTCAGATTGCATTTTGCCCCCTCTACTCAAAAAATAGGCAATTTAGTCCTTGTACATTAGTTCAAAGAGCAAATTGATCCTTTTTGTTAAAAATCTCATCCACTTGTACTGTTAAAAACTAGTGTGACTGACAAAATAACCAGACAGTGATACATGATGCGCCACGTGTTCATGATGTACAAGGACCAGTTTTTAATAGTAAAAATGTATGAAACTTTTAATAGAATGACCAATTTGCTCTTTGATCTAATGTACAAGAACTAATTTGTCCAGTTTTTTAGTAAATGGAGTAAAATACAATCCGACCACTAGCATAGAAGCCTCTATGGTACTTTTACCATATAAAGTAACTTAAACATGATTGTTACACAACAAAAACCACAAACACGATATAGATACACTGCATGAAACCGTAGAATCAATCAACTTCCGTGAGCATGAAATCGAAACATGTCCAAGTAATTAGATGATAACAAAGGAAACAGTAGTGAAGTAGTAAATGCAAGTGAAATACCGTGGATAGCTTGTTCAGTGTACCGTCAATTTGAACAAAGTATGCTTCCAAGAGCATTTCTAACTCTTCTACATCAAGATGCTTGCTGATAGCACTGCGAGTGGTACTTGTATGAGTTCCATGGCTGTCTCGGCCAATGGCATTGGTAGCACCAAACATATTATCCTGGGGGTTATCGGAGTCTTGGATATCACCTTCATAATTGGCTGCCAAGGAGATTTCAGCAGGTGTCCTGACATAAGGCAGGGACAAATCTGAGATGCCAAAGATTTTGCAAATAAAATGAACCTAAAAAGGGAGCCTTTAACAAAACTGAGCAATGAAATTGTTTAGCACCTCTCATTGATGTCTGGTCGAAGAACGTCATCATCCATATCATCCCTCTCATTCATAGATGAGGTTGAAGAATTTTCAAGTAGTTGTTTCTCAGTTAAATACATCTCGGCCATATCTTCATCATCATCGAGCAAGTGTTCCAATTCATCCCTTACCTGAGAAATAAGTATATCTATATACTTAATTTAGAATTCAAAAATAGAAGAAAAATATAAATCTGCATAGTTATGCTTAAATACACAACCTTTTGGACACGTCCTGTTATTGCAACTAATCGGCTTTTAATTTGGCGAACACGCTCCAAATTGAGAGTACTAATCTTAGAAGTCAATTTATCTAAGGCCGGATGTGCCTCTTGCTCCAATGTCTTTGCCTGCATTGGCAATAGAAAACAATAACCAAATATAACAAATAAAACAATAAGATGGCAAAAAAAAGTTCATAGGCAAATTAACAAAGACGAATTACCCACTTCATTTTCTAAGCAGCTGCAAGCAGCTTCGAGGCATGCTTCCAATGCAACGAATTCAAATGGGAGAATCTTCGAGCCATTTGGGTTTTCAAGACTCTGTTTCTCTTCTAATTTACCTTCATCATCCTGAGTTTGACTCTGTGAAAACCTTGACGACAAATTTTGAGAACTCGATCGAATTATGTAGCTGGAATCGTCAACACCACCTTCCTAAAGAAGAAACAAAAACACTTGGCCAATGAATATGTAATGGAATTGGCTGGAGAGCCTAGTGACAAGATGGAAATCAGGAGTTCAGGACAGTAGAAAGAATGAAACAGCACGAGCTGATATTATCTAGGTTACTCCAACTCTTCATTTTTTGTACCCGAGCCCGACACTGATGCAGGATGCATATCCAAAATAGGTAACAAAGATACTAACCCCGAAGAACCCTCCAAATACATGGGGAAATTTTTTAGCATTCCAACATCAGGCACATACCAGTACCCGAACACAACCGAATACGAGTAACATGGCCACGGGCGGTGGCAGGGGGTTGGCAGGGGCCCAACCCCCCTAAAACGGTAAAATCATGTTTTGACTCTTTAAAATTTATAATGTTTTAAGTTCGTACATGGTAAAATTGCATTTTGGCCCCAAAAATGATAATTTTTTTATTTAATCCTTAAAAAATTACAGGAGTGAGCTTAATACTGACAAGCCGAGAGCTGCCAAGCTCACTATTAGCTATGAAAATGGAGTGTAACCACCAGCTGAGCTATCTAGTATCTAGAAGTCAATAAATTGTATTGCTTTAAGTTTGCTGATGCTAAATTCTAAAAAGAAATTCGATGAATTCAGCTATGTTACTCGAGTGAGCGTCGAATTTAAGTGCAGTTATGAATGAAAAATATAAATTTCTCCTTTACCTCTCCAAAATCATAAATTCACAGTGAAATTCTAATAGAACACATAATTTTACCTAATCAAAACAAGAAAATTTCATCGATGCAAAACCCTAAATCGAAACCCCATAATAGGAAATCACCTAAAAATATATAAAGAAATTAAAAAGAAAAGAAAAAGGTACCTGGTCTTTAGTAGCTTGATAATGGCACAAAATTCGGCTCTGTATCTCATCAACAAAGGGCGTAACTGAAGGATCCTTAGAATTTAAAAGCAAAACCTCTTGAGCCGTGATGATTGCCTTGATATGCTCCAAATTAATCACGATCGCCCTTTCTCGACCAAGAATCGTCGATGGGTACGACAACAGCGGGTCCAAGATCCGAAGATCTCGAGCGGGCAAACCCGTACGTCTCATGATAGCATGTTTTCCGGCTTCCACCATCTGGGTTTGGCATGTCGAGTCCAGTATAAGCCATGCTCGAACACCGGTCCCTTTTTTCCGATGACCGGCGGCGGTGGTGGCGGTGGTTGGAGGGAGAGTTTGGTTAGGGAACGGAGCAGGTCGGGCCGATGGATCCGGGTCCTCTTCGGGTTTAGGCGGTGACGACGGAGGTTGACTCCTCATTTTTGGGGGTTTATCTTTTGGAGGATCATTCGATACTGAAATTTACCGGCCAGAAAATGGTGCCGTTTAGTATTTATAGACTTAGTAGTCTAACTTGCGCGCTAGTGTTAAAAAGACTATTTAGTAGTACCCTTTTACCACCGTAGCTTTTGACTTCTTTCACAATGTTTTAAAAACGGTTGCAACCGCTTAAATTATTGGTTTGCTATCAAAAGTTAATTAAATAAATAATTATAAAATATTTTATAATTATAATTACAAAGTAATTTTATAATTATATTAAAATATTTTATAAATCAGTTGAATTGATTCAATTGTCGGTTTTTTATTTTAAATTTTGTATTTTTACTAGTTTAGAGTGGTTTGCTTAAATATTAATTGTTTGAATCGATATGTTGGTCGATTCTTGATCTAACTAACTCGGTTCTAACAACATTATTTGTCTTTTAAGGTGAATTGCACACAAAATTATTAAACTATTTAAATTTATGTTTTTGGCACTTAATTTTAAAAAGTTATTGTGACCATCATATTATTCGAAAATTTTTATTTAAGTCATTAAATTATTCAAATTGCTGTTGTATGGTTTCATCTCTTCACAGCACATGAAACAATCAAAAGTTCTCATTCCTTTCTCTCCTACAATTTGAATTTTTTCTTGAAACAATTTTTAACATCACGAATTTGTGAACGAAAATCTAAATAACTTTTTTCTTTAATCTCCGATACTAACTCTTAGATTGACTTGAATCTAAAGTATGTTCTACCCGTTAATAGGTACGGATTCACCGCACCAATTGAATTGTCACTTTTTTACTCACTATCCAATTTTTTTAAAAAAAATTTAACGACTCGAATAAATTTTTTTAAATAACTTGAATGAAAATTTTTGAATATTTTGTGGAACTAATCGAAATAAAATAGTCCTACGAAACTTGATATGGAATGCCAAGTGTCTAACTAGATTGAAACAGGAAACTCGACTGCCAATTGGATTCCATTTGGATCGATCTAGAGGTGCTCATGGCGGCCCGGCCCGACGGTCCACCCGAAATATGGGAGGGTTTTGGTAAAAATATAGGCCCGAAATATGGGCTTGGGCAAAAAAAGAAGCCCGTTTAGAAAACGGGCCGGCCCTCGGGCATAACTTTTTTAGCCCGGGCCCGGCCCGATATAATAAATATATTTATTTTTTAAATTTTTTTAATTTTAAAATATTTTTAAAATTCTTTTTTTAAATTTAAAATACTTTTAAAATATTTTTTTAAATTTTTTAATTTTAAAATTTTTTTAAAATTTTTAAAATAAATTTTTTGTATTTATTAAAAAAATGGGCCGGTCCGGGCCGAGTCCAGGCTTATGATTTTTTTCTCGGGCTGAGCCTGAATAAAATTTCAAGCCCATATTTTAGGCTCAGGCCTAGGACCCGGGCCGAAATTTTTTATGGAAGTGCTCATGGGCCCGGCCCATGAGCACCTCTAGATCGATCACCACAAAATCCAACCATTTTTCGTCTCTTTCTCCATGAACCATTCCACCTGTAACACTTCTCCACCTTTCTAGACATCTCTCAATATAATAAATATATATATATATATATGTGCATGTATATATGCAAATTCAGCTCACAGTCCAGCTTTGAACTTAAAATTCAACAAAAATGACAGCTCTGTGTTTCACTTCACACGCTTCTCTATCTTCATGCAACCTCCACACCCACCCCTACAAAAAGAAACACGGCTTCAACTTCAACAATTTTGGGTCGAATTTATCCACCATTATCAACAAAACCCAAAGCTCCAATCCTCGAATTTCCATTCATTTCTCCGTTAATCGTCGTCAGTTTCCTCTCAAATCTTCCGTAAAAGACGAGCAAGCAACCGAAACGGAACCCACCGCCCATTCCCCCGTCGCGGTGGAATCTAAAGAACCGAGCGATGAAACACACGGTCCGAACAGTGAAGAAACGGAGGGGAAAGAAGATCAACAAGAAATGGATTGGAAAACGGATGAGGAGTTCAAGAGATTTATGGGGAATCCTTCCATTGAAGCTGCGATAAAGCTGGAGAAGAAAAGGGCGGATAGTAAGCTTAAGGAATTGGATAGGGAAAGTAACGGGAATCCCATTGTGGGGCTTTTCAATAAGGTGGTGCGTGATAATTTGGCTAGAGAAAAAGAAAGGTTGGAGCAAGCTGAAGAGACTTTTAAAGCTCTTGATCTTAATAAGGTGAGAATAAAAAAGAAAGTTTAGATTCTTTCAAATGTTGGATTTTGATTATAAATTCTGGGTTGATTTTATTTTGTTTATTTACTTGATTTTTTGTGGTATTTTATCCAGATTTTTCATTCGAATATGGTTTGATTACATGATATGATCGTCTAAATATATGAAAATTTTAGATGACACTCCCTGAAGTCGGGGTAATAAAGTTTCTGGATACGTATTGATAGCTCACCAAAGGTTTCTACTCGGACTATGTTACCCCAGTTTTTCATTTTATTTTCCGAGTCTAATAGCTATATCTGGTCAGCCGATATTCGGGCATTCACAAAAATAAGCATATTTGTATCCGACACTCACTCGATTCATGGTAATACGGTATTTGGGCACATACTAATATTTCCTTGTGTTTGATGTTTCGATACAACAGTTAAAGAGCTGTTTTGGATTCGATACATTTTTTGCAACGGATGTTCGAAGGTTCGGAGATGGTGGGATTTTCATTGGGAATTTGAGAAGACCGATCGAAGAAGTCATTCCTATACTTGAGAAAAAGCTGACCAAAGCCGCAGGCAGGGAAGTTGTCTTGTGGTTCATGGAGGAAAAAACGAACGACATTACGAAACAGGTAACTCGAGACAGGGCCAATGTTTTGCATTTATGCTTTTGGAATAAGAAGATGAAGCCTAATTTTTTTTGTTGTTGTTGTTGTACTTCCAGGCATGTGTGGTGCAACCTAAAGCCGAAATTGATCTCCAATTCGAGTCTACCAAGCTGAGCACTCCTTGGGGATATGTTAGTGCAACAGCCTTATGTGTTACAACTTTCGGGACCATTGCTTTAATGAGCGGATTCTTCTTGAAACCCGGTGCTACATTTGATGACTATCTCGCCGATGTCTTGCCTCTCTTCGGTGGCTTCATCTCCATTTTGGCAGTTTCCGAGGTATAACATTACTTTCCGTATGGAGCCTCCTAAGTAATATGTATATCTTATCCAGTGGTGGAGCCAAGGGGGCAGGCAGGGCCCCGGCCCCCCCAAAATGAATTTTTTTTATTTAGACCCTTTATAATTTATAAAATTTTAAATTAATAATGGTAAAATTGCACTTTAGCCCCCAAAATAATATCTGTTCTCGTGATTGTTTCAAAGTTTGTGCATTACTCCTCTTAATCCGAACGGAGGGATTGCAGGGAGGCTTTGTAACCTGAAGTTTTGCATATTTTTCATTGTTGGTAGAATAAGATAGTATCTGTACTCGTGATTGTTCAAAGGCTCTGCATTACTCCTCCTAATCCGAACAGAGGGATTGCAGGAAGGCATTGTAACCCGAAGTTGCATTTTTTTCCGTTGTTGGTAGAATAAAATGGTATGTGTTCTCGTGATTGTTCAAAGGCTGTGCATTAATCCTCCTATTCCGAGCATAGAGGTTGTGGTGGAGACATTTTAACCCAAAGTTGCATTTTTGTTGTACATTTAACAGTTTCCTCCGCTCTTGCTACGTATTTACACACAAAGTTATTCAAGAGCGTATCTCTCATCTTTGGCAGATAGCCACGAGGGTGACAGCGGCTCGTTATGGTGTTAAACTCAGCCCCTCATTTCTTGTTCCATCCAATTGGACTGGTTGTTTAGGTGTGATGAACAATTACGAGTCATTGCTTCCAAATAAGAAGGCTCTTTTCGATATCCCGGTGGCACGTACGGCTAGCGCTTACTTGACATCACTGGTGCTTGCAATCGCTGCTTTCATATCTGATGGCAGCTTTAATGGTGGCGATAACGCATTGTAAGATCTGTTATAGTATTATGCTATATACTCGGATTATGGTGCTAGTTTCAAACACAAGTATATAAAATCCCCGTTTGTTATCTGATGTGAATCAGGTTCATAAGGCCTCAGTTCTTCTACAACAATCCGCTGCTTTCTTTCGTCCAATTTGTTATCGGACCGTATGCGGATGAACTCGGAAACGTATTACCAAATGCCGTGGAAGGGGTCGGAGTTCCTGTTGATCCCCTCGCTTTTGCTGGACTTTTGGGTAAGTTTCTTTGCCTTATTGATCATTGTTGTAATTTTTCCATGCTTGCTCTCGTGAAGGCAAACTTTGGAAAAGAAAATCCTTAGGGTTATAAATGAATCAAGCGTGAACAGACATAAACGAGCTTGTTTATGCAGTCCCTTAAGAAATATTTAAATCATAAATTAATATATGGTTAAATTACCCCCCAAAAATGAAATTTTTTTTGTTAAATCCCTTAAAAGATAATGTAATCATAAATTAGTACACGATAAAATTATATTTTGATCTCTTAAAATTTATAATTCAATTCCGGCCCTCCTAAAAGAATTTCTAGACTTGCCCCTGAACAAGCTTTATTCATGTTTGGTTTGTTTAATAAACAAACATTAAAATCTTGTTTATATTCGTTTATTTAGCTTGATAAGCGAACATAAATGAACAAAAATCAAACTGTTCATGGTCTTTCCCAGAGGCAACATTCCCAAACATTATTCACCATTGTTGTTTTCCGCAGGAATGGTGGTGACTTCTTTGAACTTGTTGCCTTGCGGAAGACTCGAAGGTGGCCGAATAGCTCAAGCGATGTTCGGACGTAGTACGGCTATGTTGTTGTCCTTTGCCACGTCCCTTCTCCTTGGCATCGGTGGTCTAAGCGGAAGCGTACTTTGCCTGGCGTGGGGATTATTCGCAACCTTCTTCCGTGGTGGGGAAGAAATGCCAGCGAAAGACGAGATAACGCCGTTGGGAGATAACAGGTTTGCTTGGGGTATAGTTTTAGGTCTCATTTGCTTCCTCACTCTTTTCCCCAATGGTGGTGGTACTTTCTCTAACCCTTTCTTAAGTGATCCCTTTTTTAGGGGCGATCTGTAAAAACAAACAGTGTATATATACACTAGCTTATAGTTACTCACGTGTAAAATTTTTAGTTAATTTTGAAGACAAGTAAAGGTAATGGAAAATTCAAGAAAATAAATAGAAACAAAAAATGTGATTCAATCTGCAATTTTATATATAAATTTTAATTTAGTGTAATTATACATATAAATTTTAAAAGATAAATTTTAAAATTACACATGAAATTTTAATGTGATTTAAATGAATATATGAAATTTTGATTATGGTTTAATTATATACATTTAAAGAAATAAATATGTTAATTTATTTTTATATTCAGTTAATATAATTATAGGTGTATATACATGAAAGACCTCTTTGAAAATTTTTCATTTAAATCTTTTATTTTTTAAAATTTTAAATTAATAAAAATAAAATTACATTTTGATCCTCTTAAAAGTTTAAAGTTTATAAAGACATAAACTATTTAAATTGGGAAATTAAACTTTTACTATCATAAAAAATTAAAATTTAATTTTAACCCTAAAAAATTTTGAGCATTAAAATGATGCTATGCCTAAATGAATATATCAATTCTTGCAGGAAAAATGAAAGGGACGAATTTCCATTTAGTCTCTGAATTTGATAACATTTTGTAATTTAGTCTCTATAATTTTATTGTCCATATTAATTTTGAAACTTAGCAATATTTTCTAGTTTTGATTCATGTAATGGCATGTTACGATCTCATAGCGTCACATAATCAATTGACAAATATTGAGAGAAGTTAACAAGTTCAGAAATTAATATGGACAAAAAATTAGAGACTAAATTAAAAGAAAATTATCGAATTTAAGAACTAAATGTTAACTTATCCCAAAACAAAATCATTAATTGTGAGAGAGAAACGAAATCAAAGCAATTTTAGCCAATGAATTGATCATTGGTTTAGATGCCAATAATCGATTGCAAAATTAGTACTTATATTTTATAATATTTATTTATAAATAGAATGTTAATCAATAATGAATACATTGTAATCAAAATGATGGGATAAATCAATAGCTAATTAATTACTTTCCATTAAATACCAAATTTTCCTCAATAATCGTCGGTTGAGTCTTAACTCGATTGATATGGACATTATTACGAATGTAAGAGTACGTGAGTTCAACTATAAATTCAAACTTACAAAATTATGTGTATATAAAATTGAAATTATAAAAATTATATAACTTGTGGATTCAATTCGCACGAATAATCAATGCAGATTTGGAGGCAAATTTATCTACTCCAAGCAAGCAATTTTTTGGACATTATTCGTATTAATACAACATATTAAGTATTAATTAACATTCTATTTATAATTTAAGTAGTAATTTTGCATTTAAATCAAAAAGATTTACTTGATTTCATTTCACATTTACTTATTTTCTTGCAAAAATTTAGAAAATTTCCATATTTTATCTATAAATATTGTTCTTGTTTTTGGGTTATTTTCTCTTTCAAAATTTCACCCTAAAAAATTAATTGAAAATACAGTACTGAAGCGATGGTACAATCCCAGGCTGCAGTTCAGTTTCTGTTTCTTTGTTTTTTTTAAATTAGTCTCATTCAGTATTTTAGTTTTCATATATTTGTTTTTGTTTATCTAATTTTATTTTATTTTATTTTATGCGTAGATTTCCATTTTAAAAGTGAATATTAACTGTTGCGACAAGTGTCGATCGAAAGCGAAGGAAAAACTGCAAAAAATCGACGGTAATATTATCATTTATGTATCTATTTTTTAACTTTTTTAATACAATGTTAGAACTACATTTGCAAAAATACCAATGCCAATTGAGCTAAAACTCAATCGTCATCTATTTTCTGAATTTATATTCGTTAGGTATTATTTTACAATAATTTGGTGGATAATTTAATTAATGGCATTTGTTTTTAATTTTTTGGGGTTCTATTTATATGAATTTCAGATATTTTCTTTACTGTTAGGTGTGGAGTTTATCGAATATGATTCGGAGAGAGTGTTAAAAATTTCCGGGAAAATAAACCCAATGAATATTGTGAAGAAGGTTGAAAAATGGGGGAAAAATGCGGAGGTTTTGTCTTTGCAACAATCCCTTAATAGCACTGATAGTGTCCATCATGAATCAAAATCCGAAATCCACAATGATGGTTGTTGTCATTGTGATTTGATTTCCGATTCTGATTTTGAAAATCAAGATGGTGAAGTTTGTGTATTGAACGAAACTAACCCCGGTATCACTTTGAACAAGCAAAACACAAAGAGTAAACTCAAGAAAAGGTGCCTTTGGTTGTTCGGGTTGTTTCGTAAAAAGAAGTCAGACGAGGTAACTATGTCGAGGGAACCTTCGATGGGGAATGGACCATTGAAATGGCAATTTCCGAGAATACCAATGCTGGAATATGGTGGTCCTAGGCCATACTATCAACCGTTTCAGTCTTGTTATCCGCCGATGATGGGAAGGCCATTGGGACCTTCATATTATCCTTTTGCGGTTATGCGATCACCGCCACTGTACGGTGTTTTCAACTCTCGGCCACCGCCGAAAGTTAACCCTATGATTCATTATACTAGTTATGCAGACAATTATAGTCCATGGTAAAAACTGTTTTATTTTAATGGTTGAACATGTTTTTGCCTTTTCTTTGTGTCTTTGCTTTAGAGATATTAGAAGGTAATTCTTTTTTTCTTTTCTCTTTTTTGCCTCCGTTTGAGATCTTTTAACAATAAATTTAATTTAAACTCTATTGGTATTTATATTTTTTTATTGAGTTTTTAACCAATTCAACTTTCTCATAAGATTAGTACTTAATAAATTTCCATGTATATGCTTCTCATCAAACCTGATCATTTACGTATTTTTTTATATAATACTTAAATAATAACTCCTCCTCAACTCGTAAATAGGAAGATAAAACACGCTTAAACTTATGTTTCTTGTCGATACCAATCAATTAAAGACCTAATCAATCCTTAATGTCATCCCTAAAATTGTCGGCCATCAAGACTAAGCACACCATTTAGTTCTCTAATTGGCGTCCAGCCAGGTTTAGCTGAGGTTAGTGTGAAACGATAGGAGAGGAATATCAAACAATCAAACCTACATAGAAGTCCGAACATAGGATTACAATTTTTTAAATTTTTATTAATATTGTGAATTCATTAACTATTTGATCAAAACTAAATGAATCGACACAACATAAATATGTGATGCAATTTATCAAAAGCTCAAAAACCATAGACATGATTTGTTTTGTATGGGAAAAAAGAAATTGATAACTTAATTCAATGTGATAAATAGATTTACCACAATAATTTTATTTTATCTTCAATACTAACAAAGAGAAAGAAGAATGAAAAAGAAAATAATGTATTTACATTAAATACAGGTATGTACATGTTTTATACAAAATATACATTTGTTTTTCTTCACCAAAAGGGACACCACCTGGAATAGAATAAATAAAACAGTTAGTGATTCCTCCTTTTGATAAATGTATGCAAATGCTATGTTGTTCCCATTATTCTTTTCCGAAATAATACGCATTTTTGAACATGGGTATTGGATAAATTTGTCAAAACATCCTTTATATACATGGAATTAATTGAAGGACACACCCGAATTTGAGTAACATGGTGCCCATGGATACATATCTATTAGACATCTCACAATTCCGAAACACAATCCAAACTTGATTTAACCATAGTTAGTCAACTAGGATGGAGCAATTTTCAAACCCAAAAAACTGACTCAATTGGTTTAAGCGGTTTTGGTTTGGGTGAATAGGCCAGTTTTTCAGTTATGGGTTTGGTTTTGCCGATTATTAGACCAAAAAAATCGATATTGAACCTGAATTGACATGAACTGAAACAACCTGCACTCAAAATGACCCAAACAAAGTAACTCAAAATGATCCAACTTGGAGTGACCCAAACTTAGAGTGACTAGATCTTGAAAAGACCTGAGCCAACAATGATCCGACTCAAAAACCAAGCCTCAAACCCAATTGACCTAAGCTCAAAATGACCCAAACCCGAGTGCTCCAAAACAAAATGACCCAAAAAATTTAAAACCCGAATTAACTTATCTAGATTGACTTGAACTACCTAAAACCAACTTGACTCACCCAATTGACAGGTCTAATATGCGTACAAGTACATGCATATGGATATATATGTACATAAAAAGAGAGAGAAGGAAGAGGATCATACCCAACATAGTTCTGGCATAAATTTTCATGGGAAGTAGCTTGGATTATTAGCTTTTGAACTTGCAGTTTAACAGATAAACCATGTTCCACTTCTCGATTATCTCCCGAAATTAAGGTGCTGTGGTCTATTGACTGTTGGATATTAGAAGAGGCTGTCGGTATTGAGGAGCAAGACAAAAAGTCGCGTCCAGTAAGTTTGTTACTCATACGAGCCATAACCACCACAGCTCGCTCGTTCAAAACCTCATTAGCATCACCAAGTTGATTAACAGCCTACAATGGCACCAAATTGATTTTAACCCACCATATTACATTTACATTCATAAAAAGATATATTGTAGAGTTTTTGAAATGTAGAAAACCTGAAGAAGTTCCCGTTCCCGAGCCCCTCGCTGAGGTTGAGCAAGCTCTTTACTTGGAGCAGTTTCTTCCGTGTTTGTGACAGCAGTGCCATGTGTACTCGCAAAAATTGACATTTGCGGAACTTCGTTGAAATTGAAAAGACGCCAATTAATGAGAGGATCATGAACGAATGCCTGAGGAACAGTTGATTTATAAAGGCAGATCCATCATTTTTTATGCATAAACCGGAAAACAGATGTTTTCATTTATAGTAATGGATTGGCAACAATAACAACCAGAGTGCAGTAAAACAAATGTGATTTCATTAAGGGCACAAATTGCATATATAAATACATCACTGTTTCAATAACCACACCCGACTCCGTTTCCTTTTTCTATTATAAACATGAAGTTCTCGATAGTATAATTAGTTATTAAAGCTTCAATGGAACAACACGAACAAAAAATATTTGAAGTTCAGAGGTTCATACCTCCATCATAGCCATAACACTATCCTTATTTGACCGGAGAACTTGCATCACATTTTCACATGTCAAGCGGAAATTGCCCTCGATACCACCGACTTCCATGGCTTTCACAAGCATTCTAGTCAAACGGAAAGGAACCTGAATCGAGAATTCAACACAATGGACATTAACAAACTGCAATCCCTCTTCCCTAACCCAAAAGAATGACAAAAAGAACCTTAGTGATTGTTTCGACGGACATACCTTTTCAGGGAACTTTTCCCGGTTCATAGAGGCTTCAAAACAGTCTCCAAAATCTATGTGCAAGATCTTTCCACTGCAAAACAGTAGCATGACTATGAAATACATAATAACATCGGTAACTATTAATTAACACACTTTTTTTTCATACCTAGAGCGCCGTAGCATGAGATTACTTGGGTGACGATCACCTAAGCCGAGGAGGTAACCAACCTGAAACAGAAGCCACGCATCATTCAATCGTACCAAATCTCTTAACCAGGACACAATAACTACATGTATAACGTAAATTTACGGATTTACAATGAAATTCAAAATCTAACATAACATCAATTGACTTTCTCCATACAATCTCAAGGAAAAAAAACTCCAAATAGATTTGTGGCCTTGAAATGCAATTGTACTATTCAACGTAATATTTTGATTGTATGTCATATTAAAAGCGCAAATAAGCACACATGGAAGTTTAGCAGCATACTCTTTTCTCGTACACCACCGAGATATCTTCATTTTGCCAAAATGGGAAGTTTTACAGAGTAATTGAAATATTTATTAAAAAAGTGAAGAAACTAAATCAAGCAGACATGGTTCCAAACCAGGGGTGATCCAAACCTTTTACCAATAATCACTACTGTAGCCAAAGATAATACGATTGCATACTGGGATACAGTAAAAATTTATCTAATCAAAAAAGATACAAAGAAAGAGAGGACTCCGACAACAAAAGTAATAACGAAAGTTAATTTACAGCTAGAGACTTGTATTAATTACGGATACACCAAATTATGAGGTAATCACATACCATGCTCATTACTGCTAAACTTCGAGTATAATTTGTCCTCCTCTCTAGCCACACCTCAGAAGTACGACTTTTTAACCAAAGAACCTATCAAAAGCCAAATTTATGGAAGTTGAAAGAAGTCGATAAATATGAGGAGGAAAAAAAAAGAAAAAGAGAGAATATTAAGAGCACATACTTTCGCCAGATCGTTTCCTTCAGTATTTTGTAGAGCATACTCAAATACTTCTACTTTAGAAATGAGTGGTAAATGGTCGTAATCCGGTGCAAAACTTAGCATAAATTTGTGCTCCTGATTTAGGGTGATCTGAGACCATGAAGCACAGGAAAAGTTATATGCAAATTTTATGATATAAAGCGGCAACAGGTATGACCAAACAGACAATATGTGGAATATGAGAACCAAAACAAAGTATTTGGAGAATTTCAACCAACCCTTCTAGCATCTCTGTACTCCCTAATGAGCTGGTGTAAGGTGTCACAATTAGGGACCCATCCAATCAACCCACTGTTTGGAGATAGAGGTATGACTTCATATCGCTGAATAGACAGATCCTTCTCTGCAGTTTTTCTGGAGTTTTCCAGGAGAGTGTTTACTAAGCCAAATAGCTGATAAAATTTGATCATCAAGGACATTAGATCTCAATAAATGATGTAAAATAGTAAAATTATAGTTATATATAAGAAATGTAAACCTCCAAACACCAAGCAAAAGAACCGTAGAATCATCAAACTAGCATGAAAGTAATACAAAAGGGGAATGGAAAAGTAAGCAGAAACTACCTGCATGACACGCTCATCTTGGCGAAGATCTTCGTGCCCTTTTAGTAAAAAGGCATAATCTTCACCATCACTCCCATGAATAGTCAATTTCCGAGGGCGCTGTTTTGAGGTTATGACGTCAAGTTGATGTGCAAAAGATGCAATGGTTACCACCGGCGATTCTGAAAATTAAAAAAGGGACTCACTTAAGTTGGGGCAGCCAGTTTTTCTTCTTTTATTTAAAAAGAAGAAGAAGAAAGAAATGGATACACTAGATAATTGGGGGATAAGGATTCTAGGTTTGAACACTAGTTCTAATGCCACACAAACTTCTTTCCACTAGGCCAAAATGTTGGCAAGGCGGTCAGGTTTATACCAAGACATCCATTCAAAGCAACCACTAAGCTTACCTGCACGGTATGTCCCAGGTACAGCAAGCTCCAAATCACGGCATTCTACCAACTCGGGAGAAACAGACTGCAGAATTGACAGTGAAAAGTTAACATTGTCAAATTAATAATTGAGAAGAAATATGATGATCGATATTTGCCTGCAGGTCCAGGGTAGTAAGACTTTGAAGTTGCTTGTCTATTCTCCTGAAAACATGATAATAGAGATCCCATGCCTGATGAATTCAAAAAATAATTAAAGAGAGATCAACCTTCTGGGAACCGCAGAAAAAAAAGAACAGATGAACCAGTAGCATATTCTAATCAGCATTTCTATTTGGTAAAAGAGTATATATAAGTACAACCCTAAGACATCCTCAAGCAAGAAGTTCCACAGAAGTTGGGAATAAAGCTGCTTCAGACTACAATCAAATATTGCTCACTCAAATATATGTAAAATCTAACAATTTAGTCATCAAACATTTCATACCTGAGTAAGCTCAGCATCTTTTCCGGTTCTCTTATATTTCATGCAACACTCATAGGCCTGAGACAAATCATGATGGTATGCCTGCAATACCGTGAAACCAAAATGAATTAACTGAATATGCACACTGGAAATCCTAAAATGCCAAGTGGGCACCAATATATCAGAAAAAAATTATGGCACATGGCAGCAGAAGTATAAACAACTAGACTTGGAATATTCACCATTAATTATGATAAAAAAATCCTTAATGCAAAGAATTAAATGAATATGCATATGTTACTGATCAAATCCCATGGGAGGAGATAAGATAGTTGCAGCAAAGGAATAGAGAAAACCTCTATGAATGCTCTCTCCTTTATAGTAGTATTGTCCCTCATTGCCCCTTCCTCAAGCATCTCGTGTAATGGCTCCAAGACTTTCAGCATCCCTTCAATGTTATGTTCACCAAAGTATAGACGACTAGCTTCTTCTAGCCCCTCATGCCATAACTCATGCCAAAGTATTGCAACCCTGATTAGTTCCTTTGAAACCAATTGTGCCTATGAACAGATCAAATCTATTTTTAGATCAAACTGCCAAGGCAAATAAAACAAAGAAAGAAACAAAAACAGATTCTAATTATTCAACCTGATCCACAAGTACACCACTATGCTGACGCACTTTGTCAACCACTTCTTGAGCTGCTGCTTTGCGCAAATTGCTTATGGATTTACAAGCAACAAGTAGAGGGTACATAAGAGCCTGGGAAATAATTAAATCAGTCTAACAAATGAAACAGCTCAAAACGATTTGAATTGGGGCTGCTACAGAACCAAGAGCTCCAATCCTGAAGCAGAACAGAGATAATAAAGGCAAACCTGGGGGTGACTTTGTCCAATTCGCACCAAAAGTGATTGTATAAGTTCTCTCACAGCATGGTTATTTGAATGTATTCTGGCGATTATTTGAGGTAAAACAGCCAACCATGTGTTGATATTAACATGGGCAAATCCTACTTGTAGGGCCATTTGAACTTCTGCAGTAGCTCCATGGTTAAACCACAAGGTAAGAAGGCGAAGTATATCCTGAAAAAGAAAATTAGCAGACTTTAAGAACAATGTTTAGAAGAGAACGATAAAGTTATCAAGTGGCAGTTAAGAAGGTGAATAAAAATAGGTCAGATCCCAAAGTTGTCATTAAAGGTTTTGTGCTATTACCAAGCTTAAAAATGATATTGTATATTTAGTTAATATACCTGTAGGCTGTCATCAACACCTTTTGCATTTGCTGCACATGCTATCGAATGGAAATATCCATTGACAGCTGAAACAACAAACTGAGAGGCGATGGTTTGAAAGCCTCTGGCATAATGAGACATGACAGCTGTATTGAACAATGCCCATGCGTGCCATGCTTTTGCCCATTTCGTCGCAAACTGAGTGGCATTCCTAAACGCTGAAAGGATCTCTGAAAAAAAAAGGACCATTTAACAAGAAAAAGAAATCAATAACAACTTCAGCATTTAAGAGTCCATAATAGACATCTTCTTTTTATACAATAACAAAATATTTTATTTAAAAGAGGGAAAAAGCTGCAAATGAATAAGATATCAAGTTCTTAGTATTAGCTACCTTGTATAGAATCATCATCCAATCCAGGTGATGAGAGTGTCCATTGCCAAGCTCCAAGTTTAAGATACACACGGGCCAGAAGTGGAACATTTGCACTTGTACCACTCATTGAAGCAGTTGATGGAATGGATTGAATATTTGGGGAGATTGAAAGCTCTCTAGCCAAATTCTGGAACAGTGATTTTTCCATCATGTAAAATTAATCAGGAAAAATGCAACTTACAAATTAGCAGTAGCGAATGCCAGCAGAAAGATGTACTAATTATGGTAGATATGCATGAAAAGCTAGAAAAAGGATAAGTGCTCTTGGTTAAAATTGGATATACCTGCAGCCTGGAAAATGCTTCCTTTCGTTTAAGATCATCTCCAAGTGACCATTGATATTTTAAGTAAGCCAGCATTACTTGAGGAGGGCCATGATATCTTACATTTTCAGGAGCAGTTTCAGGATCATACTGAGTAGCATACAGCATCCAGAAAAAATTTAAAGTAAGAAAACAAACATGATTTTGTGCATTCTTGGAGCTTCAGAAAATGTAAGTAGTACAGACCTGTAAGAGCTTAATTAAGGTAGACCTAGCCTGACTAATCCTTCCATTCTGCCGACAGAGAGAAGCAAACTTGAGCCAGGTTTCAATGTCTTCTGTTGGAGGTAAAACAAGTGCTCTAACAGCCAAAAGCGCTTGCCAGACCTGCATATTTGAACGTATAGGAACCAACAGTTAAGCACGAGACACATTGGGAGAGAGTAAAAATAAGCACTAGGTTCATTCCAATTAAGCAAATGTATACAGAATCATAAACAATTCATGTATGCCAGAAGTCCTAATCGAAATCTAAACCATTAAATCTTCCATATCAATCTACGTGCCTTTGGATGTGAGTCAGACACACATACATTAAAAATGAAAAAGGAAATTAACTTTATACTATTTAAATAAAAAAAACATACATGGTACATAGATTAGCAAAAGCAATACTTACTAAGACATAATGGCAAACACTTCATCAAAGTAAATAATTTACCTCAACATTTCGTTTTGCTCCCTGTATCCGCTCAGTCCACATATTTCGAATCAAGGCACGCCGCCCTTCGGCAACTGGATTTCCCATAGGTAGAGTGCAATAATCAATGACCTGCAATAAACGAAGATTTCCCCCGAGAATAATTCTTTAAGGAAGTCACGCTTAGAAAAAAGAACAACTAAAAGTGAGCAAATTAAATCTAAAATAGATGTAGAATGAACCTCCTCTAGTTCTGAAAGCTGCTGAACACGGACCATATTGCTGTAAGCACGCTCATAGCTTTCCAAAACCTGAAGTAGGTATTAATATCATGATAGCCATAAAGTAAAGATTTTCTCAAGTCCAAACGCATGAATTTTTAAACTTTCACCACCAGAAATCGCGATGGTATCATTCAAGGTACTGTTATACAGATAAACAACCATAATATTATTAAATAGAGCATCAGGGTCCTGAACCATAACAAAAGCTAAGTTCTATAATTTTATTTGAACCAAGTAATTTCATTACTTTTTATATCATGTACCAAATGAGCCCGATAACAATCATTGCCATACCAACGAAGTCAAAAGAAAAAACCTTTATACATACATATATATACACACGTATAAACTACAAAAGGGCACAGGGAATTTAACTATACCTAAAACGGTGTTTTACTTTCCCTTTCAACTATTCTCAAAGCATGGGGGAGCTAGAGCCAGAAGGACTAGAAACTTCGACAATTGTAAAAAGGAAGAGGGAAGTATGTATAATGTTGGATATGTTCTAGAAACTGAAAAGTAGCAATTTAGAGTATTCGCTAACATATAGAATGAAATGAAAAAAAGAAAAACTAGAAAGCCGTTGCTCAAATAAAAAAACACCTAGTATTCAGTTCAAGAAATTGGAGTTAAGAAACAAACCAAAGCAGCAAGTTCTGTTGCTAGGCACTTTCTAGCTCTCTCAACATACTCACGTGCCTCATCATACTGCAAAATGCAGATAGAAACAGATGACGGGCATTCACAAGAATTAATAGAAGTAATGAGTATAGACTAGAAAAAGCACCTTTCCCCTCCGAACTAACAGAACAGCTCTGTAGAATGTACCATTACTGCTTCCATCACCAGTAGCAGCAGTGTTCCCTAAAGCCCGAAGTTTGGTTTCATCACCATCATCTAATCGAGACACATACTCAGCCATTTGATCCCATTCACCCATATTCCAAGCAGCATTTGCAGCCTAGAAGAAAAAATTCATTGAGTACAAGCACAATATAGATAATGTTGACATCAACTACAGCATAAACCACAAACCATTGGTGCCATTTCCAGTCGAGCAGAGGGCTCTGCTGGAGTCCAGTACTCTCTGCACAAGTTGTTGAGCTCTTCCCATCGAGCCAATGCAGCAAGGCATCGCATCCGTCCTACAATGTACATGCCACATTAAAATTTTCAAGAAACTAGCGTACACTGGTATAGGAAGCAAATTATGCTTTCTAAGCTCAATTATTAAAATGTGAAATATAGATATCGAAAAATTTTACGTCAGAAATGAAAACCCAAAAAGGTTGGTGATAATTTGATCTATTTACTAGAACCTAATCAGTGCAACCAACAGTTTATAGGGTAGAAAACTCACTCAAGGCATTTTAAAAAATAAATAAATAAATAAACACGGGTGCCCGAGAAACATAATTTCAGCTTATATGAGCTAACTTGAATATAACAATAGGAAGGTTTTGTCTATCAAAAAACGTTTGAAGAAAGAAGAAAAAAATTTTGACCCATAAAAATGCCTGATCACGAATGTTCTAAATAAAATTTCAAAAAATAAAAAAGGAAATGAGTTAAATAAGAGAATGTAAAACCATCAGTATTCATTTTGCTTTGCTCACACCGACTATAAACAAAGGTAAATCAAAATATATGTGCTCAGTCCACAACATGTCATACCATCTAAATAAATTTGCTGCAACCTGTTTTTGCATTCTTATAGAGAAATTCAAAGAATTCCAAATTTCTGTTATGAAAAGTATACTAACAAAGAGCCTGCAAGTATTAAAAGAAAGAGGAACAGAACAAACAATTAAACGAGCCATTGTGCTTAAATTAATACCTAGGGTAGCTTCTAGTACGAGGTGAGGGCTTGATGCTTGAGCCGCTTTGGCAGTGTATGCCTTAAGAGCGTCATCCCATCTCTGCAATTTCTCATACCTAATAAACACAAATCTATGTAACTAGATCTTTTCCCCCCATTTTGCCAAATATACATATTTGAGGAAGACAGCATGAAATAGTAAATCCGGTAATGACAAGCAGAAAACTACAACACAAAAGCTCTGTGAATGACATCAACGTCACTAATCATTTTGAAAATCAAGTGTCTAATACCATGATTCCTTCAACTGAACATCCAAATATTGTTGAGCATTAGTCAATATCCCCACAGCAGCCTAAAAAGGTTAAAAGAAAAATATTAACAACCTAAATCAATAAGGAGATATTTGGGAGAAAGCATGTAGATATTAGGAAAAAAAAAGCACAGCTCACAGAATATATATAGTTATATACCTCATGCTGGTGTAACTGGTTATTTATGTGTATGAGAGCTTCAACTACAGCAACAGGATTAGCATCCATCTTCTTTGAGCGGGCACCTTCGAATTCCATTTCTTTGTAATGTAGTGCCTTAGCAAATGCTCGACACTGGCATGTGCCATAAGAATGATAAATCTTTCACTGTCCAGATGATATAAAAAAAACACATTGCATAAAAGCATTTCTCAAGGAAAGCATACCTTTTCAGCAAGTGCAGCAAGAAGTCGGATATCTATAGGGAGAGGTCTTTCATCACGTTCCATGAATTCAGCCTGAAATGATCACATATACCCTTTTAAACAAAAGAAATAAATTACCTTCTCTTTCAAATACATAGTACCCAGATTGCCCTGATAAATGGGTTATGCATGTTACAATTGCTTATTGGCTACAGCAGAGGGGTTTCCTTATCACATATCTGCTTATATGTTTACACCTCAAGCTGATATTTTTACCAAATAGTTTTTTAATATTGCTTGTGGACCAGTTATACAATGCCGACTCTTTTAACCATGGAATTACCAAGAATAGAAAAACAGCAAAACAATATAAAAGCAGATTAATATGGTCTTGTAAAGTGAATCTGCATTTAGTAAAGGATAAAAGCAATCAAATAGCTTGCATGAAAACAAGGAATAAAAATTAGCTGAAGGGGCATACCAAGTTGAGAAGAGTAGCCAAAATTTCAGGAGGAATATTAGGAGAAGAAAATGCCATCTCCAAGCTTCGAACCAACTGCCTCTGACTAGACTCATTAAGTTGAGACCAGCAACTAACAAAACCAGCAGCAAACAACTCACGCCCAACAAAAGGCTGCAAAGGAGCAGATTAGAAACCTCAATCCTAAGGAAACAATACATAAACATAAACCTTGTAAACATACCTGTAATTGGGCAAGCCGAGCACAGGTTCGTAGTGCTGGAGAAGGAGATTCTTTTAAGAGTTCAATGCTAAAATGCCTCATCCATTCTGCCCAATCTTCTTTGGTACTACGCTGAGAAGCCTCCCCAGCAGTGCGTAACCTCCCATCATTGACCTATAGACAAGTAATTATGTCAATTAAGGCCTCTATAGACCACATGAAATAATGTATGAGAATTATTTTTAAAAAAACAAAATAAAGATAAAATGAATGTAACTTCAAAGGAAAATTTCATAGGTATAGAGAACAAGATAATGGACAGAAATAATCAAATTTCTGTGTATCCAACAAGCATAAGAATATAGAACTACACAAGATTAAGAAATGACGTATAAAAATTGTCTGGGCTCACATCTGCCACAACAAATTAACAAGTCAGATATGTAAAACGAATGCAACATCACAAGCCATTACATGTCAGAAACTGCTCACAGCATGACTGGTAACAAATAATTATTTCGATGTTTCAAATTTACAAAGGCCAAAGGTATCAAGAAAGGATGTATACAAGCATAGCTAACTCCCTAAATAACTTGTACAACTCCATAAGAAAACCTAATCTTTCTATGCATACATGAGATGCTACAAAGCATAAGAAAACACTTGCCTGTTCATGCAACTGAGGCCAGTGCTTACCTACCACATCACATTTAATATTCTTGTTTTACATAAGAAATTTGCTGATCATACATTCATTTCTTTAAAACATTGTGTAACCAATTAAATAGAAATCTGGCCATGCCAACAACTACTCAGCTAACTACAGCAATAGGGTAAGTCCATCCAATACTGGCTACAAAGATTATGATTGAAAGTTACGACATAACCAGTTTTAACTGATAAGTAGTACAGATTATTTCCAAGCTTCATCTTCAAGCTAGCATTGCATGTTCGCTTGGCAGCATGCTCAGGAACCTAGGTGAATAAGCTATGGACAAAATAAATAATAAACAATAGCTCATCATACAATCATAAAAGGATGATACCTGGTGACCTCTAGGATGTTTTTGCACATCGTTCCCTTCTTCATAAGGATCATTTTCCATATCATTTAGTGGGTCACTAACAACCTCCACTGGAGGTCGTCGACTTAATCTTTGTGCTGCTGTGCTCCCCACAATTAATGGTTCACGCCGCCTTAAACGACCTTCAATTTCCTCAAATTCTTTATGCTGAAATAAACAAGTTTTGATATTAAATTTGAACATGGGAAGTAGCAGGGTACAAGTTTTCCACATGCAAAAAAAAGAATGACATGGTCAGAAGCAATACCTGCAAGCGGTGTCTCAACAAAAGTTTGTGTATAGATGGGATAAAAATAGTGAAGTCTTCTCCAAGGGCATGGGCCAGACAGCAAAGTGCATCAACAGCATCTTTACGGAGCTCATCATTTTTCCTGTAAATCAAAATTTTTTTAGGTATAGACATAGTGCATAGATGGGTGCTTCCATCAAGCCTCCTCTGATGCTGATGGTTCTAACCCATTAGAACCATCCATCAGTTATCACCATTAGCGACTCATGTTTAAAAAAAAATTACTTGGTTCATAGACTATTAATTTCCATAGACAAGTACCAAAAGCATTTATAAACTAAAAACCAAAAGTGCTTTGCAAAATTGAGTTTCTTTTATCCCAAATTATCAGTTGATTGTAACCCTATGATATCATCATAAACAATCATTTTATTATCCTTTCTTATTTACTTGGAAAAAAACTGAAGGCAAACTAAATCAAATTATCTAAACCATAACCAAGATACTGTTTTGGTTCCAAAACCAAACACATAGAAATGTGAAAAGATGCATGCAGACTAATACCCCTGATACACGGCAAGTGATAGACCATCCATAAGTCTAAATAGGAAAGTTTCCTGTCTTCATAGAGTTTTAAACAAAAGGAACAGACAACTCACCCATCTAAAACTATCTTCAAGTGATGCACTAGAGAAGATATGTGACCTGTAACCTGATTTACAAGGATGAAAACACAAACAGAATACATGTTCAACAGAACTTAAATCCACAGGTATTTAAAACATATATATAGTAACTGATTCTTCAATGTAGTTAATATTCTTGCTACCTACCTGAACACAGGGGATCAACCTTGTCAACGTTCTGATAGCAGCACGTCTTATCTCCACAGAACCATCCACTTTAAACAGTCGAATAAGGGCAGGAAGGAGTAGATGCATATGTTCATCCAATGTCCCTACATGGTAATCATAATAAGAAATCCTTTAGATATTATCATGTAAAGATGCTTAAAGTTAGACAGATTGAGAGAACAATAAGTTTCAGTTCAAAACTAACAAATTTAGTTTAGACGAGCATGGGTTAATCAAAGGTTTGAATAAAAGGTTCTCTAGAATAAAACATGAAAATTTCCACTTTCATAATTTTTCTAACTAGTAAATAACTATAGGGTTATAAAGCTATATTCAGATGTTTATTCTTCTTTCAGCATGCTTAAAGAGCATGCCCATGGTCACATGCAGCATCACAGTTACAAAATAATAGACTTAAGTCCCAAAAGTGAAATGAGTGCTACTACTAACCACCAAACACTTCCAGGGTATGGAGAATGTCAAGAACATAGGTGTAGTCATTGCAACGTTCCGCATCACTCAAAACTTGAATGCAACAAGGAAGAATAGCAGGAAGATACTTCCGAAATTCATCATTGAGAGCTAAGCAAAGCTGCTCAACTAGGTGCAGTACCTAAGAAAGAGAGGTAGGGAGAGTTGAAGAAATAAGATCAGCAGTAAAACAATAATAATCAAGACAATCAATCTAACAATCCAACTGCAGGATACGCAAGTACAAATTACTTGTACATGTAAACTAAAGTATAAAAATACCGGAAAACCACGTGAAGGGCGAGTACTGGCTGGCAAGCTGAATAATGACCATAGTTCGGAAATTAAAGATAGCAGCTCCGGTAAATATTTACGAATATGCTGCATAAGCACATCAAAAACCCAAAATAAAATGCCAGAAGAAAGCCAATATCAGTTACATACATGAAATCTTGAAGACATTTAAATGTACCTGACGCACAATGGACACAAGAGTGCCCAACTTCCATGTTATAAAATCCTTCAGATGATCATCACATGTACGAACAATCTGAAAGAGATCATGCAAAACCTACAGAAAGAAGCAAGAAAATAAGCCACGGTTCAGAAAAATAACCAACAAAAAACCAAGCATAAAAACCAAACTCGGCTGAAAAATTAATAGACAAACCTTTGGCAAGTATGGAACACAACCCAGACCCATTGACTAACCTCGCAAAAGAGAAATTCAATGATTTAAAGAAGTTAAAAAAAGCAAATTTTAATTAAATAGTATCTAGGATAAATATTTTAGGAAAAAGATTAAAATCCATATGTTGAACGCACCTTGAAAATAAACATGAGAGATCCAACCACCTTTTGGTGGTAACTGGCAAGAGAAGGATCCCTAAGAATTCGCATGAGAGAATTGATAGCAACCTGAATTCAGTTATTTTAGCAAATAATTAAGAGGTTCTACTACAAACAAAAACTGTTAAAACAAGCAAGAAGAAAGATAAATTAGGTAGGGCATTACAGTGGAGTAGTAATCTTCAGATGTAGCAAATGATGGCCAAAGGTCCATAGGTAGTTCATCCATTGATGATGGAATATGTTGACCTGAATCACTGGCAGCACGGGTAACATCTCCATGTGACCCAGATACGCTTTGCTGATTCCTTTTATGCGCATGGGGATCCAAAGCACCCATGATACCAAGAACCTGGGGACGACAAAGTATACTCAGTTTCACAAGAAAGCTGAACCGTTAACTACATCTAAAGTTCAAGAGCAACTACCTTCAGTACTTCTCGTCTGGTAGACCACACTAACTCACCATTCAACAATTTCAGAAGTAAGCCAAGCAATTGAGGGTATTCGTTATATGGAGCTATGACATACCTGTCAGACCCGTTCAAGAAAAATCTCTTAAACACCATCAAAGGAAAGAGAGGGGGGGGGGAGGCTAACATTTCTAACATAAAACATGCAGAAGTTTAAGAATACTAATTAGTCCGAAGCCCCTCTGGCAAATTCAAAGCAATATAAGATGTCTTACCCGGTACTCTGTACAACTTGACCAAGAGTAGCAACAGCTACTTCACGTTTTGTGACAGCTGCGCCATCCAATAATGCCTCAACAATTAAAGGCATAAGTTCGGAGATATATTCTCTCATTGCAAAACCACCCTAAAATAAGTCACAGTCCAAGAAAGAATAGTAAAAGAAAATGTTATACGAGGAAACTTACAATCAATTACACAGCAACCAAGCTAGGATTCTCATCAGACAGCAAATTCAATACAACATACAACTTATAATTCACAATTAATGCAAACACAATAATCTTTTCCTATGTCTATCAAACTGAATATCTTACTCCAAAAATGATGTCATGTGTGAAAGACTAAAAGCAAACAAACAGAAGTTCACCCACCACTCTAGCAAGATCTCCCACAGTCACAAGAACTCCACTGATAAAACCATTATTGGCATTAACTCCAGTGCCCTCAAGTAGTCGCGCCACAAGAGCCTGAAAAATAAAACAGTCAATAACATGATGGCAGAGCCACAAAAAAGGAAAATAACCCCAACTCCTCACACACCCCCCACCCCCAAAAAAAAAAAAAAAGAGAGGAGCTACTAGAAAAGTGGAAAGCGGAAAGAAAATAATTAAATAACACAAGACAAGTTAAACCTTGTGCACTGGGGCGATATATGGGAGTATTAGTCGTTCACAGTTGCGTATTAAACAACCGAGCAACTTGGCACTCTCTTCCCTGCATTTGTTATCTGCACTGCTCACAATGCAGGAGAAGTCAATATTTAATGCAGCATAGAGAGGACAGAAGTTCTTTTATCTTTACCTTTGCCCTAAGTATGTCAATAATTGTATGAGATGACGACGAAGTGCTGGAAGAACATATGCCGGATTTTTCTCTGACAATCTCCCAGCCACTGATATTGCATATTCTCGCACATCAAAATCCTATAGCAACAGAAATATTCTCTATTAATAGAAGTGCAACACAAAGTAATGCAAAAATTGGAACAAAAAAGCATAGCTATTTCAGCACATTTGAAGGCTAGCTATCAAGCTTAGAACCCTACAGCTGACTCATATGAAACTGTCCTTAATCTAATCAGTATGCATGTCTTCATACTTTTTGCAAAAGGCAATTCCAATAAACAAAGTGAAACACTTTTATGAAAATGATAATCTGTTGGAAAAGACAGCAGAGAGAAAGTGCAGGCAAAAGTGGCTTAAGAATAGTTAGGGTAAGATGGTTACTATAAGACACAATGTCTCATTTAGGAAAAGTTAGAGATGTTAAGAACAGTAATAGCTGCAGAGACCAGACATACCGATCAGCAAAATATAAAGTGTTCCTTAAATATGGAAAAATGCTAATCAACCCTATTTTGAAGAGTTACCAATCAGGATATATCAAATCATTTTAACTATGGAAAAATGCTGACAAACACTATTTTTCACCTTCAAACAAGAAATTAGGTGCACATTATTTTTCTAATTTCCTGTACAGTATAAAGAACAACATTATTCATCCCCTTTGTCTAGATACCAAGAAAGTAAAATCTTGTAATCATGATAACATTCTAATAATCTTTTATTTCATAATCCAGCGGCCCAAATATTTAATTGAAGACATGCCGACTGTCAAGACAATTAATAGGCCTATAAAGCAACGTACTGATAAATAGGCGTACAAAAATGAGAGGAACATTCTTGACAGTATAAAACTGGATTAAATTGCACCTCATCATTTAAAGCAGCAAAAACCGCACTCAGGCTATCAGCCTGTGCTAAAAAATCATCAAAACCTCTATTTCCATGGAGAGAGGAAAATATTGAATGGCGAACAGTAACATCAGCATCTGCAACAGCTGCAATGAGAAGCTTCTCCACAAGCTGTTGAAAACCCAATATAATTTATAAGCAAGCATAACGTATCATAAAGATTCCAACACAGGTAAAACATAATACATTAACATAATCAGTATTGTAACTACTATAGCACAGACGGACAAACCTCCTCGATAAGACGCCTTCGCTTCCCTCCAGCTCGGCTAGAGCGACCAGAACCAAATTGTGAGGATGTGATATCAGAAAAGGAATTTGCAACTAATTTGCAACAACAAAAGCAGCATCTTTTCGTGTGGCTCCATCCTCGTCATCAAGATAACGAACAACTGATCCTCTCGCAAACTCAAGAAGTTCATGTCCCTACACCACAGAATAATTAGTGCCAAACCATGGTTGACATCAGACACTCCATATAATGTAGGTAAACAAACCTTGAAATTAAAACAAGCAAGAGTCTGCAAAGCAAGCTGAACATGGGCGAACCACTAAGCTCAGCCACTGGCTGGGTAATATTTGTAGTGGTGCCTCGAGCCACAGCTGGCCTTGCCTGAAAATAATGGGACTTCGAAAGAACCAAGGAAATGCAATCAAGAAGCCGATCTTGAATAGTGGGAAGCAAAGATGGAATACTGAAACACAACCAGTATTTTATAAAATTAATACCCTCAATTAATCCCCAAATACAATCTGAACACAAGGTCATGGCTGCCCACATACCTGACTGTAATTTGCTGAAGAGCTTCAACAAGTGTAGGAGAAAGACCAGCAGAAAACATAATATCAAGGAGACCACGAACATGGGACTCCATTGCGGTCCCATAGCTTTCGCAATGTTCCCAACACAAGCCAAAGCTTCAAGAGAGGGTCTACCTCTTCGTGGAGCAATCTGTAGATAAATAATATGAAAGCAAACAGTTGGACAACTTCTTTCTTCTCAAATAAAAACAAGCAAAACTTCAAATAATAATAATAATAATAGTAATAAAAAAAACCAACAAGATGCAACCAAAAGATAAGTCATGAATCACAAGCCATGAGACTCACTGCATCACGTAAGTGAGAAGTAATTGTCGGCAAATAGTGGACCAGCTCTCCATCCAAAGCACCAGCCATCTCCCCAAGGGCAATAAACCCACTCGCACGTTCAGCTGGTATTCTTAAGACTGTAAGGATATGGTTCATGCATATCTGCAAGATATCAAACAATCCAAATGCACATAACTGAAAGGGGTTCACATGCCGGTTAAATAATGTGATCATATATGGAGCAATAACAACTTACCGTCAAGTAGTTTGTGACAAATCTGTCACGCAGGAAATGTGCAATGCGAGGTAGTAAAGAAGTTATGCTAAGGCGAACAAGGCGATCTCGATGCTCTAGGTATCTAAGCACAATTTCAGCTACTTCTCTGTACCTTGACATCATGAACTCACCGGTGTTCCTGATAAAGATGAAGTTTATGTCACTAACAACACATATACACTTATATATCATTTCATATGACAATAAAATATTTCCCAAATGAAATGGATAATCTTCATCTCATAGAGGATGAGCATACTACAAATTGACTAACACTATAAATATATCTACACATGTATATACCTCTATAACCTAATTACAACCTATACTGCAGCAGCTAATCTGCAGTAGGTGAAAGGCTATCTAGCACATACATATCTATAGCTGTATTTATTTTACTAACCAATAAGGCATATACGAAAACACAATGCGTATACAAATTTCTTTTTCTATTTCTTTCTCCTTTTCTTTTTTCAATGAGGAGGGGGAAGTGATCAAGTGGAGGGAACCAATTAACTCAAAGGTTGAAACAGAAATTACAGGACTCGAAGTCCTTTTAATTTACAAACAATAAATAAGACCATCACACCAACCTCAAAAGCTCTCCAACAGCAAGCAAAGAACCATGTATACTGTGAATAGGAGCATTTTTTCCCAATCCATCTTGCGTAGCCTCGAACATTCGATAGTACCTATAGAAACACCGAAGGTTGAGCATAGAAAAGAACAAAGAAAACACATTTGAAAATTTGAGTTCAGAAGTTACAAAGAAATGAACATGCACAAGAAACGTAACAGTAAACCCTGCCTCCTCAACAAACAAAACCAACCAACAAACTAGGGCATACAAAGAATGTAAAAAAGCCAAGCAGGTGACAACTCCACCAAGAATAGCACACTATAAAGCACTACTATTGCAAGGCAAGTTACAATTCCTCTATTCTTCTGTTTATTTGCAATTTAGAGAGCATAGTAAGATCCATAGTAGGTAAAAGGGTGGTTTGGAACAAAATTAAGGCAGAAACAGCAAATAGGAACTCAACTCAGACACCAGAAACTACGAAACCATGAAGAGATGTTTCTACATACATTCATTTAAAATAGAAAACTAGGAATGCTGATGCAGCTATTTGGTTCAAATTTATGAAAAGAACAAAGAAAAGAGATACCAGAACATCACAATCAATAAACTAACCACTGCACACGCCAACGTGTCTCACGTTTTTCAATAACGCGAAGGCACGCTCGCAATGCCTCCACAGCACGCTCACGAACAGCCAACGTCGGATCCCTCAATGCAACCCAAATGGCATCAACAAATTCAGGTACATGAACATTGAATACAGTGGAAGCATTTTCTGCCATTTCCTTTAGTAGTAAAATCCAAAGGTAGCTTCAATAAAACAATCTTTTACAACAAATGAACTAAAATTAAATTAAACAATTGCAGCAACTTCTAACATAAGATCAAAAATAATAATAATTTTCTAGAAATCCATTCATAAGGAACAATAAAAATCTCACAGAGAACACACCTTCAAAATTAAGACAGCAGCAAAACGGCGATACTCTATTCTATCCCCACGAAGCCACTGCAGGGCAGTTTTGACCTGAGAAACAGGCACATGGACTAGACATTATTCCCATTGGCTTTGAATTGCACCACAAAAATTAGCAATGTCCCCAACAAACCTGAAATTCCACTTCATCCGCAGTCATCGCCCCACCAGCTCTCGCAAGATGGCCAAGAACTTTACTAGCAAGAACTAGTATTTCAGGATCACGCTTAGTCTCGAAAACAGTCCGCATATAATTAGAAAACCTGGAAACCTTGGAGGCATTCTCCCCAAGTGCGACATCTATCAACTCATCAATAGCTCTTAAAGCTCCCATGTTCTGTGCAACATCGTTACTTTCCAACAGGCTCGAAATTCGATCATATAACTGGTCCATAAAACGAGAAAACGCTTCCCCGCTAAGGTCACGAGCTTCTTCTTCCACATGCTTCTTCAATGCTAATGAAGTTCCCTCCTGCTCACAATCAAAAAAAGCCAAAATTATAAAAAATTTCAAACAAATAAAGGATAATCAATTTAACTGCTATTCTGCTAAGGTTAATCTTATTCTTCAATCTTTCAGCTAAGAATCCCGAAAATTCAATTTCAAATTCCTTCCACTCTCTACAACTCAGCAAGAGAAATAGAGAAAGAAAAAAGCAAGGGAGTGAAGTGGAAAAACATCACCTTAGGGTTGCCACGGGTACAGAGGTCGGCGAGTATACGGTTTAGCGCTTCGAAGCTTCCGCCGGCGGGACCAGATGCGGCCAGTCCACAAAAGCGAAGGCTCTGTAAAGTCACCGCCATAAAAACCCCTACCCTGACCACTAACTGCTGAAAATCCAACCCTAAAATGTTAAAAAAAAATTTGTATAAAAAATGCGTATCGGATCTTTGGTTCAAGGCATCGAATCCAACGACGATAAGCTCGAAAAGAAGAAGAAGAAGAAGAAGAGAGAAATTAGAAGAAGAATCGATAAATGACGTTAAAAATACGCGTGGAGAGTGTGCACCACCACGAAGAATAAAGCCTTTCGCTTTGGCAAATTGGAACTGAGCATTTGACGGCAAAGGCAATTTTGGTGTGGCTGTCCCCCTATCCAAGGATGTGTTTTCTTACTTATTTACTATAATTCCATCTATTTTCCCCACTATTAACCCAAACCAAACTTGGTTGAGCCGAATTCAAGTAATTTTCGGGTGTAGATGTTCTTCTGTCACATTTGAATGGAATTGAAATTATTAATTCAGATAATTGTATTGAACTAAATGAATCAGGATTTTTATTTATATGTACATATATATTTAAAATTTTAATAATATTTTAATTAAACTAGTCGAATCGACAAACTGATATAGCCTACTAATTGATTCGATCATTCGTCTAGTTTTAAAAACATTATCTTTAGCCTTGACTCAACTTTGATATTCGACCTGAGCTCAATTGATAAATAACTCAAGTTTGAACAGGTTTAAACTAATTTATCAAATTTCTTACTTAGACTCAGATCTAAGTAAATTATTATCAACATAACAAGGGAAAATAATGTAATTTTACAATATAAAGAAATGTTAAAATGAAAATTTTGATTAGGCTCGAAAATTATTTGAATTGAGTATTAAAGTGTTCAAATTCAACTTTATCAATAACTATAATTACTCAAATTCAACTTTATTTAATTTTTTTCTTCGTTTAGCTCTTAAACTTGTTTTACTTATCAAATCATCAAAAATATGAATGAATAAGTTAACATTGTTGACGTACACGTGAATTACCACGTGGATGTCACGTAAACAATTAATTAATTCTTTTAAATTCAAATATATATAATTATTTTTAACATAAAATATATGAAAACATTTTAATATTTTTAATTTTAAAAGAAATAATTAATTTCTAATGGGCATGCAGTTGCAACGTAGATGCCATGTCAGTAAAGTTAACTAATGACTTTTTCATCAATTTTTAGGTGATTTGATAAATAATACAAATTTAAGAACTAAAAGAGGTAAAAAAATTAGATAGGAAGCTAAAATGACTTTCTTTTTTGTAATGTTGGAGGATCAAATAAATCATTATACTTATAATATATTATAATAAATTTGGTCAAATTGGTTAGAATTAAAAATATAATAAACTTGTGTTGGACGCAAAGTAAGTTATATCACCTAATTCATGAACACCTCTACCCACAATCTTTTTTTTTTTTGTCGGGGTTCATTCTTTTATCCAAATCAATCCAAAAATCCAATTTATTGTTCATTTAATGTTAAAATAAAAATATTTTATATTAATACATATATTTTTATAACTAAATAAAAAAACATTTTGAATTTATTAAACAATTGTTTCAACCAATATAACATACATGAGGTATTATTTGGGTAAATAGTATTTGGTGATGGACTTAGCTAGCAGAATTAGATTCCAACGAAATGTTTGGAGTCTCGGTCGGTCCACCCCACGTTCTTAATCGCTCTTCTGCTTGCACCGCCTGCATCATTTTATTAAATTATTATTAATTCAATTAGTAAGCCTAATATGTGCTGATATTAAATTATTTTAATGTATCGTTTATTCGTTTTCGGTCTATCGATAGTTTTAATATTTTATATATATCACATATACATGCAATTATATCTCGGTTACATATATATTTATATATTTACATGCAAATAAAAAATTTTAATTTTTAAATGTAGCTATAAATGAATGAAAGTAGTTAAGATAAAAAGTGTTAAAAATTATTAAAAATATTATACCAACAGGTACAAGTTGAAATAAATCTAAAGGCTTAAACGCACCGGAATGGTAGAAAAACATTGAAATTTTGAATTTGTGTAAGTGTCACTACCTTGTGAATTATCCTATGAATTTGTATCTGTGAATTATCCTTCACATGCCCCTTAACTTCTTCTCCCCTTGGTGTTAAACTCATGTTTTGAAGTTTTTTAGGTGAGGCTAAGGGCCCCTTTGGATAGACGGTACATTTACTTGTGATTAGTGTAAAAACAGCGGTAGCGGTAAGATTAGATATTATAGTAATACTGTACCGTGAGATAAAAAAAAAGAAGAAACTAAACACATTGCATTGAAGGTAAACGCCCATCCAAATGGACCCTAACTCTTTCTGAAGAAGTTTTCGAAGTGTCATTCATCTAGAGCCAACGAATCATTCATTGAGTTGGCATTTTCCCTGGATCAATCCAATCTGACGCACAACTAGATCTAACAAGATGGATCCACTCTATGAACCTAGACTCTTTGTCACTCAAGCACTCGTCAGAGCCGAGAGACAAAACTTTGGCTTGACGTGGAGTTGGTATGCTCTAGATAAATGACATTTCAATAACTTTCTTTGATAGAGTCAACCTTCCGTCAACAAAAACATTTTACACTTGTGCATCTTTCGAAAAATTAATGATTTGTAATAACATAAACCCCAAAACATTGACGTAACCATATTATATTCATGTTACTTTTCTGTGTTATGATTTGGTTTACCTCATTTCGCCAAGTGGCTCGGAGCATTACAAAGAGTAGGATGGTGGTTTGAAGGACGGTCCCGATCAGCATACCGAACCAAATCCCTTGCACCCTCAGCTTAAATTTGAAACCTAGCAAAGCTCCTGCCGGAATTCCAAGTAGATAATAGCAAGTAATGTTGATTAACCCAACATATGCTTGCCATCCTGCCCCTACTGCCACTCCTATACAACCAACAAAAATTAAAACAAGAGTTAATTTCTTTTTTTCTCTTCAATTATCATAGTTTTTATGTCGAGTTGCTTGGACTCATGTGTAACTATCATATATGGGTATGGATTATGAATTTTTCACATATTTCGGTAATTTTTTGTTATGAAAGTTTTTCTTAATCGACTATTATATAAAATAACTAAATTGACCTACATATTTAGTATAAACCGACATAATTGAATCGACTTAACATCGATCATTTGGTTAATTAAGTTTGTTAACCGATTTAAAATAAATATATTGTGATAAAATTATTAAAGATAATAAATATATTAATATATTGAATTGATTTAACCGACTTATATATTAAAAAAAGTATAAATATATTTGAACTATCTTAAAAATATTTAATATTAAGTTGGTCGGTTCAATTATGAAATTCAATGATCATTAATAGTCGAACATAACCAAATAAACCAATCATACAATTAATGAGAAAGGATTGTATGAAACTCTGATTCCACGTCATCTTTATTATTTTTTAATTGAAGAATGATAAATCAGATTTTTTTCTCCTTATTTTCAACTTTTTCTTCCTAAAAAAATTTAAATTCGACTAAAACTGCTAAAAAGCAAGAGAAAAAATCCGATTTGGCATTTTTCCATTAGAAAGTGATAAGGATGACATGTAATTATAGTTTTATACGATATCTTCTCACAATTAACTTGGAATTGATTCTGACTTTTTTTTTAAGTACCCATACTTCAAATATATACACGAGTATTTGACTTTCAATGACTCTCTAAATACCTCAAATAATGCTCATGTTTTATATATATATATATATATGTATTCGTAGCAAACACATACTAATCCAATGCTCATATGCAAATTCAAATATCGTAGCTAAAAGTAAATCAGATTGCAATACTTTACCATGCAGAACAGGTAAAATGCTATTGAGGAAGACTGTTGCTGCAAGAAAATACCCAAGCTTCGACGCCGCCTTTATAACCAGCTGTTTGTCGGTGAACAACTTCGGAAAATCGTGTTTGGTTGCTAGAATAATCGCCATGAAAATAATTCCGACTGCCAAAGATGTTAACACGACCACCACGATCGAGAATTTCGCGGCTTTTGGACGTCCAGCTCCGAGTTCGTTGGACACCCGAACACTGTAAGAAAATAAGCACATAATGCAGTAAAGTACCATAAAGGTCACACGAAGCATTAGATTACATTTTATTTTATCTACTCAAATAAATAGATAAATTAGTTATTATATGTTAAAACAAAGAGTAAATTTATCCAATGTGCTAAAAATTTCACCCAATTATATTGTTAAAAATTAGTGTGACTAACGAAATTACCGGATAGTAACACGTGGTGTGCCATGTACCTCATGCTAATGTACATGGATAAATTTTACCAGTAAAAATGAATGAAATTTATAATAGAACAACCAATTTACAATCTGATTTAATATACAATGATTAATTAATCCATTCTCTGAATAACCAACAAACCTTGCTGCTATGTTGAAACCCAATGTAACCATTGATGTCCAAAGTTGCAAGTTCAAGCTGCAAAAATTGACGATCCAAATTAATAAATAAAAGTATATTCGTTATAGTGGCACTATTTTGATAATTTTAAGCTTTAACTTGACTTCCATATGTATATACTCGAAATTTTAAGTTGAAATTTTGTTTAATTTTGTTATTATGCTAATTTTTATAAAGTTAAAATAAAGTCCTAGCTAAAATGTATAAAGAATAGTAATGAAATTAGAAGAGAAACTATTTTATCAAAGATATGGAATAAGATGGATTTTATTTACACCTCTATTATTTGATTAGATTTGTGAAGGGATTGATTTTAGATTAAGTAAATTTAGGTTGGTTGAATTTATGTTTTAAAATTTTTAAGTAGTTTTGGGTTTAGATTATTTCAAATTCGGATATTTTAAAATTCAAGTCAATTAGTCGGGTTATTTCAAGTTTGAGTTATTTTGGGTTTAAATCAAGGATATTTGATTCATTAATTTCTTTATGCTTAAATTAGGTTGGGTCGGATTTCGATTCAATTTAGTCAAGTCGAATTTTTGGGTCAAGGTTAAAAATGACATGCTTAAATTTTAAGGCAAAAACCTAACTTGTATTGCTCTAAATTAGAAATATTCATGGGTTGACTCGAGCAAAAAGTTGGTTTTAAAAAAAATCCAAACCCAAAACCAGGCTCACCTAGCACAAACGGCTCATTTTTATACCAAAATAATAAATATTTTTTTATTGTTATTTCTGAATAATGAAACAAGTTAGATTATGTCTAGTTAAAAAAATATAAGCATAGACTTATTCCAAAGCTCGATTCATGAACACTTTACTTTAAATTTTTAAAAAAAATTGACTATAATTTCTAGTCCTTAAAACTTGACAGCTAGGTTCACTCTGGTACTTATACTATTTTTTTATCCACTTTGGTATTTAAACTTGACAACTAGGTCCATTTTAATTTTTGAACTTGAAAAATATTAAAGTTTGATGATGTGGTACTTTAAAACTGTACCACGTCATCACTTGAAAATTAAAAATTTCATATAAACTTTTAGGTGATGATGTGGTACAATCTTAGAGCGCCAAATTTAGTATTTTAATAACCAAACCAATAGTTGAATAGGTTAAACCATCGATTCTTAATTCAACGAGTTCAATCGGTTCGATCTTTGGACCAACAATAATTAATTAATTAATTAAAATTTTGTAAAAATCTAAAAAATACATTAAACAAGTTCAACCTTTTCAACTATCTAGTTTTGTCCGTATTTTTATTTTTACCAATTTCAAGTAGTTTTCAAGTCAATCAGTTCAACACCTTTGTTTGGACCATTATATCTATCAGTTATCGGTTTATTCAATCCGGTCATATTCTAGTAAAACTAGTCATATCATCAAATCTCGACAAAATTCAAGTTAAGGGACTAAAATAGATTTAGCTGTCAAGTTCAATGACCAAAGTGGACAAAAAAAAAGAGTACAAGTACTAAAATGGACTTAGTTGGTATTTTTTAGACCTAATTAATCTACATTATCACTATTAATTTGTGCTAACAAAACACTGATGATTCCTTCCTACATATATTAAAAAGATTTAAGAAGTCTTCTAAAACTAAGTACTAGAGATGACAAACTAACCAGATTGAAATGGAATCTACAGCAAGTGTAGGATCTTTTAAGTACCCCACCATCAGAATAATTGCTGTAAAATACCATAGCTCCAAGCTGCAATCATTCATCAAAAATGTCATTTTTCTTATCAAATACACTTATGTATTTATGTATGTATAAGCGGAGAACTCACCATAACATTACAGCAGATGCAAGCGATAATTTAACAAAACCCCACAATGATTTAAACGCCAACAAAGAAAGACCCGTCCATGAATCTGGAAAAAACCCAGCAACCACGTAAATCACCATTGCTATAACTTGAAGCCACCATGAAATATTGCCGGCCATGGCTGCACCGAGTAAACCAAGCTCAAGCTTTGTTACCAAAGCCCAATTCAACAAAACATGACAACCCAAGCCGATAATTGATATTATTGTCATAACCCAGACTTTGGTTTGGGATTGAAGGAACTTTTGAATTGGAAAATTCATGGCGTAAGCGAAGAATTGAGGGATCACCATCTTGCAATATTTCCCGGCGAGTTCTGACATGGCTTTGTCTTGTCGGAGTAGGTTTAGTATCGGTGTGGCGAGGAGGTAACATGGTGTTAGACATAAAGCGGTTATTCCGGTAATGATCCATGATCGTTGGAGGTAGATTCCGAGCATGTTGTGTTGGCCGGCGCCGACGGCTTGACCGCATAGTGTCTCGAGTGCACTTCCCATTCCTAACTAAATATGGAGAAAGATCGGTTTAGATTCGAGTTTTGTTCTTCCGACTCTTTTTATTTTTGAAATATTTATGTCGGAAAATTATTTTCAGCACATTTCGGACATAAGTACGAAGATATGTCTCCGAAGATTCGACTCGTTTCAACTAAAAGTAATGGAAGTTTCCTATATCTAGAGGTGTTTATAGTGGAGTGGCTCGATTCATGTAGTTGGATCAAAATTAAGTTCATGTCAATGTTTTTTTAATTAAATTATTAGTCCCTTTTCAAAACAAATAAATTATTAAAAAACAGAATAAATAATAATAAAATCTCGTTTTCATGTCAATTAGTTTTTTTGTCACTCTCAGGACCGATATCTCGACCACTTTTCAATTCAATTGATCAGTCTAGTCCAATTCAAAAAACATTGATTTATACTTTTCAACTTCGAGCTAGTCTCGATTTGCTACTTCTAGCACTCTACATTTTTTTATAGGTTAAAATATGTCATGGTTCTTGTACTCTTCACGAATTTAGAATTTAGTCCCTCTATTTTTCAGATTTTAAAATTCAAGTCCGATCGTTAATACTGTTAAAATTTTTTGTTAAATTTGTTAGCGTGACATTTTGAAATTTAAAAAAGAAAAAAAAACTCACTTTCTAGCAATGTAACTAAAAAATAACGTTGCAATGAATATAATTTAATAAAATAATTTTAATATGATTAACAGTTGGACTGTATTTTGAAATCTGAAAAAGTAGAAACAAAAAATATATAAGGACTAAATTCTAAATTTACAAACAGTACAAGGACTTACCACAAATTTTAACTTTTTTTATATCGTTGATTAGAGTTCTAAGACTATAGTATCCATCTTTAATGAATATTCAGACGTAGAAAAACTGAGAAAAAGAAGTGAAAAAAACCTTGTTGAGCACATAATTTTGATTGAAATCTGTTTGATATTCATATATATATATATATATATACTCACCATGATACCGAAAACGAAGCCTTCGATCACGTTCGTTGTTATGGTGACCGCAGCGAGTTCGAGCTCGCCCAAATGACCGGCGAAGGCGACGGTGACGAAACCGATTGAGAACTGAGAGACCGATACCAAAATCGCAGGGCCTGCAATCGCCCACATCTTCTTTGATTCACCCCATATGGTATTTTGCTTTACTTCCAATGGCTTTTCTTCTACTTCCAGTGAAGCCATTTTCCCTTTTCTCAAATCAAATTATGTGCATTACATACATATATACAGTATGCAATAAACAAGTTGGTAGTTAGGGACCAAACCATAAATATTTTATGGGTAAATTACAGTAGAGGTCACCCAACTACGAAAAGTTACAAAATGGTCATCCAACTATTCAATTGAATAATTAAGAGACTATTTTGTAGCTTTTCATAGCCGGGTAACCAAAAAAGGAAAAAAAAAATCATAGTTGAGTGATCATTTTGTAACTTTTCATAGTTTGGTGACTATTAATGTAGTCTACCCTTGTTTTATTGGGAGTCGAGGTAAAAAATATAAATTCAATTGGCCAAAGCTAAAAGTTTAAGGCCTGATATATCATTTGGTACCCAAATTTGACATTTTTCTCTAATGTGGTACTTATATTATTTTTTGGTCTAATCTGGTACTTGTATTTGACAATGTTATATATTTTGATACTCAAAGGTAACACTATTAACTTTTTAATGTTTAGTTTGGGGTTTAAAGTTGATTTGATGAAAGTTAAGCTCTTTGGTATTATTAAATTTGAATTTTCTGATTTTGTTAATGGAATATATTAGGTGTTAATTGTTAATTTGTTTAATTTTGTGTTCAATTTGTCAAATATAGTCGATATATATGATTTAATTTAGTTTTAAGGTTTATTTGATGAAAGTTAATTGCTATTATAATTAGCTAACTATGAACTTTTCATCAAATCAACTCTAACACCCGAATTAAACACTTAAAAGTTAACATTGTTACCTTCAAGTACCAAAATGTATAAATTTTGTCAAATACTGGTACCTCATTAAAGAAGTGTCAAACTCATGTACCAAAATACATATTAAACCAAAATTTAATGTTAAAAAGGCAAATTTTGAATTACAAATTTCTAGGAGGGGTCAAAAATGAAATTTCACCATTTTATCCAAGGTGCCAAATCCAAAGCCTCTGGTCCCTTTGGAGTTTGGATTGGCCCTTTCTCTATCCTATTTTTTTTCCGACTATGAGATATGATCGGTCAAATTATGATCTTGGTCCTTCTTATTATACTTAAATTTGATATTTAGTCTTTATACTTTAAATTGATATTATTGGTTTTTCTTCTTTTATAATATCATTTGTCGGTTCAAATCATTAACTATTTTGATTAAAATATTACGATAAATATTTTATTGGGAGTCGAGGTAAAAATATAAATTCAACTGGCTGAAGCTAAAAATTTAGTGTTAAATGGCAAAATCTGAATTACAAATTTTTAAGAGGGGCCAAAAATGAAATTTCACCATTTTATCTCGTACCAAATCCAAAGCTTCTATCCCGTTTGGATTTGCCCTTTCTCCATCCTGTTTTGGGACATGGGGTACGAGATATGATCAGTCAAATTACGGTCTTGGTCCTTCTTATTGTACTCAAATTTGATATTTAGTCTTTATACTTTAATTTGATATAATTTGATCTTTTTACGTTTATAATATTGTTGGTTAGTTCAAATCATTAACTATTCCGATTAAAACATTACGATAAATAATTTATTGGGAGTCAAGGTAAATATATAAATTCAACTGGCCAAAGCTAAAAATTTAATGTTAAAAATGCAAAACTTAAATTATAAATTTTTAGAAGGGGCCAAAAATGAAATTTTACTATTTTATCCAGATGCCAAATCCAAAGCCAGTAGCCCCTTTGGGTTGGCCCTTTATCTTATCCTATTTTTGTCTGACCTATTTCCGGGCATTGTTAACCGTTTTAACGATTTACACTAACCAATGACATTATAAAAATAAAAATATCAAATTAAAATCACATGTTCAAGTATAGTAGAAGTATAGAAACCTCGATTTAACCGATACGATATTCCAAAAACCTTTCAAATACAATAAAAAAGTTAACACACCGGAATCAAATACTTGCACTCGAGTTCGTAATGGCTTACCAACAAAAAAAAAAGGACTAATTTGCAAAATAAAAATAAAAATTTCCATGGTTGCTTCAAATGTATGATAAGAAAGGTTTATTTATTAATGGTTTTAGGTTTGAAGAAAGCGATTTGTACCTTTAGGGTTTTCTTCATTTGAGGACTTTGTGTTTTAATGTTTGATTTTTGCATTAGTTTCTTTTGAAGCAAACTTGTAAAATCAAGTGCTAACTACAATTATATTCATAATCATAATTAATATAACTGTGTAACTACGACTATAATCAAATTACTACATGCACAAACAAATAGATCAATAACCAGAATATATTTAGATTTAAGACCAGAATAAATATGAATGAGATTACACGTGGTGAGACTTTATATTTCTAGAGAGGCTCGAGTTCAAATATTGGAGATGATTAGACCTATTCATGGGTCGGGCCACCCGGCCCGGCTCAAATTCACTAAAGGATAAAAAAAAATTCTTTTTTTGTTTTTAATTTTATTTTTTTTATTATTTTCTCCCTATTTTGCTACCACTTTACTATTATGTTGTTATTATTTGGATATTGTATAAAACTTATTTTATTGTTAATTTTGTTATTATTTTAAAGACATTAGTTAATTTTGTTATTATTTATATGCATTTGCTTGTTAAGTTGCATCTATCTTAGTGTTATTTAAGTATACATATTTTTTAAAATTTATTTTCAATTTGTTGGGAAATATTTATTTTGATGTTTTTAGTATTTTTGATGTATTATATATATATATATATATATATATTAAAATAATATAAAAAATAATATGGGCAGGTCAGGCTGAGCCCGATTTTTAACATTTTTACCCGTGTCGAGCTTGGGTAAAATTATAGGCCCATTTTTTAGACCGAGCCTGGGCCTAGCAAACAGGCATAAATTTTTAGTTGAATTCGGCTTGACCCATGCACACCTCTAGAGATGATGTTATTGGGAGGGGTACCACGAGTTGCAAAAAAATTAATATTTATAGACATCTGCCAAAAAAAAAACCCAATATTGGTAATACTTAAAAGATAGTTTTTTAATTTCACATTCAAATACATGAAAGCAAAAAAGATACCGGGAATCACATTTCCATTTCGGTTTCTTTCCGATATTGGTAAAAGTACTATGAAGACCTTTGTATTAGAAATTTGATTGTGTTTTGTCTCATTTATACAAAAAAAGAGTAAGTTAGATGAAAAATAAATTGATTAATTTTATTAAAAATTTTATCTATTTTTAATGCTAAAACTAAATTACTCTTTAATCTGACGTATAAGAACTAATTTACTTATTTTTAAAATAAAAGAAACAAAATATAATATAATTATTAATACAGGGACCTCTATAATATTTTTACCGATATTCTAAGAAAGCTAAGACCTTAATTTGATGAGACGTTGTTTTCGCAATAACAATGGCGACTTTCTTGCATTAAGTTGTGAACTTTGTATCTCCTCCACAGATCCTACCAGAATAACTGTCTCAATCAACAATTCATTAGTTGATAAATCAAATCATTATATTATTGGTTAAAATATGTTTTCAATCCTTTTACTTTTACGAAAATTGATATTTAATCCTTGTACTTAAAAAGTTTAAAAAATTAAGTTCAATCATTAACATTATTAATGTTTGGATTAATATCTATCTATCAGTAAAAGAACATACCTTAGATTCAAGTCTATATGACGATCAGTGTTGGAGATCAAAGATGAAAGTTGTTTGGATTTTAGTTTATAGATCAAAAAAAAAAGAACTGAAATGTAAAAGATAAAGAAAATGAGAACTTTCAATTTGTGCATGTGACAACGATTTTAACAGTCTAATGACTTAAAAGAAAACATTCAAATAATTTAGTGATCATCTTGTAACTTTTTAAAGTTAAATGACTAATACATAAATTTACTAATAATTTATATTTACCCAAGAAAATAAATTAAAATTAAAATTTTATTATTTAAATAATAATTTGTATATAAGTGTGTGGTGGGGAAAATGACAAATATTTGAGTTTGGCAATTCAAACTTCAAAGTGATCTTTTTGCAGAGCGTAATTATTGGCAGTGAAGCAAATTTCAAAGGCACGTGAATTGGACCAAGTAAAGGACGCAAATTTTACTACTCCAAGTATGTGACTTTTTGGGCATTTTACGTGTTAAATTTAGTTTATATTTTTATCAATTTATTTTTATTTAAAAAAATAAATTTAACCATTAAGAATTGAATTATTTTTTAAATAAAAATATTGACAAAAACGTTAAAATTTTAAACATAACAATGTTAATTTTTTAAATTATTATTTGTCATGCAAGTTGTCACATTAACATCGTTAAAATATTTAATATTTTAACCAGTATTTATATTAAAAAATAATTTGACTCATTTTAAAAGATTAATGATCAAATTTAACTTAAAAAAATTAAAGATAAAATTGATAAAAATATAAATATTGAGGACTAAATTTGGCAAATTTTTTCTCTACATCTCACTTTACTTCCTCCGTCATCGCTCACACTTGTACTGACAAAAAGTTATCTTTCCGTTAATAATTTATCGGTGGACTTAACTTGTAAAATGAATATTTAATCAATTAAACAACGTTACCTGTATCAAGAGTGAGGCCCATACTTGACAGATTGGGCTGTCTTTGTTGACTATTTGAGTCCCTCGTTGACTTGCTTGACTTAAAAGCAAAAATAAAAGGGTTAAATTGCAATGGTAGTCACTCAACTATTATTAAAACTTTTTGTCACTTAACTATAAAAAGTTAGAAAATGGTCAACTAATTATTCAACTTTTTCTTTTTTGGTCACCGGCTATTAAATTAATAGCGGAAACATAATTTAGCAGCTTTTAAAATTGATATAATAGGAACTTTAACTCTCAATATTTTCACATTATGTAATTTAGTCTTTTTTTGTAGTTTTACTTTTCTTTGTGACGATAATGGTTAATTTTAAAACAACGAGAAAAATATTAAAATTATTATCTTGAATTTTGGTATATTTTTATCAAATTTAGTTGAAATTTTTTTTTACTTTTAAGATGAAATGGTCACAAAGAAAAGCAAAACTACAAAAAAAAAAAAAAGAAGAAGACAAAACTACATAATGTGTAAATGTTGAGAGTTAAATTTTTAGAATCAAAACAAAATTGACATAATGTATAAATGTTGAGGTTAAAGTTGTTATTATGTCAATTTAAAAAGAAGTCACAGATTAGTCCGTTAGTGATAAAAATAAAATAAAATAAAATAGTTAAGTGACCATTTTGTAACTTTTAATATTTGGATGGTAATTTTTTACTAATAGTTAATTTACTATTAACTCCTTGAAAATTGACTTTTCAGGAATAAAACATTCAGATTTCGTTTGATAGAAAATTATAAATTTACTCTTTTGTCCTTATGATGTATATTAAAATTTAAATTTAAACAATATTTTTATGATTTGACAATATCAATATAAAAACAAATAATAATAATTTTTGTCAATTATTTAATAAATTATGAACATTTTATTAATTTGTTAGAGTTATAATTGCATGTAATTTTGATTTATATATTCAAATTAAATTTTAAAAAATATTATATTAAATTTTTAAAAGTTATTTAAAATTGATATTTAATATATTATTAATAAAATTAATTTTTTTAACATCCTATCTAAAATGAACATATAGAAGCGAATGGGATGGGGAACTTTTGGTTGGTGAAAGCTGTGTAACTAATACTCATATAATAATGATTTTAACTACTCAAGTACTTAAATGAAAATTTTAAATAGTTTAATGATCATTTTATAATTTTTAAAATTGAATAACCAAAATATAAACTTACTAATAATTTAATGATATTAGATTAATTTACCCTCCTATAAATTTCGTAACAATTTTGTATTTTATTTCATCATAGAGTATGGTCCATGTTGATGTTAACCTTTTCTTTGATCTATTTAAAGCAAAGCTTTTTTTATGTTACAACAATGGCTTCTTCAAAGCAAGCTTAGTAGAGATTAATGGATGCCACCATAGCTTAAAAGAACAAATCACAGCAGTTCTAACAAAAAAAAAAAAAAAACATGTCTGGGTTTGAAGCAGACAACAATGGCGTCTCCATTTCAGTTGCAGCCGGCAACAAAACTGTTGCAGATTTTGAGGTTTCGAAGAAACCTAAAAGGAACAAGTTTGCTTTTGCTTGTTCCATTCTTGCTTCTTTAGCTTCTATCTTGCTTGGATATGGTGAGTTCTTTTTTTTTTTGGAACCTCCATTAATGTCTGGTTTTAAAGCTTTTATCACCTTTATTGGAAAGAAAAAAGAAGAGTTTTCTTTTGTGTTTTTTTTTTCTAGTTTAATTCTGCTTTCAGTCTCTGTGCTTTTTAGACTTTTGAAATTTAGTCCCATTGTTTTTTAATTTAAGGAATTTAATCTTTGGTCTAATTTTAAATTTCATCCCTATACCAAATGTGAGAAGCAAATATGTTTGAATTGGATTGGACCGATCAGTTGGACTAATTAGACCAAGAATCGATTGGGTACCAATCTAGAGAAAGTCATTAGATTGGTTGAACCGGACAATTGAATTAGATTTTTTTATTATTTTTAATGATTTATTTAATTAAATTGGTCAGGCTGTTGGATTGACATACAGGCGGCATGACTAGTTCGACCACCAATCAGATTCTGAAAACGAAGTTAATTAATTCCTTTACTTTAAATTTGTTAGAATTTGGTCATTTTACTTTATAAAAATTGGGGAATTAGTCAAATTGTTGATAAACAAATTGATAATTTGTACTGAAGGTCAATTGTTTAATAAAGAAAATTTAACCGGATTAAGTTTTCAATTTCCATAAAATAAAAGGATTAAATTATGATAAATTAAAGTAAGGATTAATTTATTAATTTTTATAAAGTAGGGGATTAAATTTAGAAGTAGACCATATTTTTACCATATGATTTAAAAACTAAGCATAATGTCAAACTTGGCCCCAATATTTATATTTTTCTCAATTTAATCATTATTTTTTATTATTTAAAATTAATCCTTAACTTTTAAAAAGGTCAAATTATTTTTTAACACATTATTTTTTAATGATATTGATGTGATAACTCACATGACAGTTTAAATATATTTTAATATTAACATAATACTATTTATTTTATATGTCATACCAATAAATAATTTTAAAATACAAAAATAAAAATATTTAGAATTCAAGTAATTATAATAGAAAATAGCATGAAATCTATCATATTTAAAATTTTAATTATTTAGTTTATAAATCTACTTTTTTTTCATAGATATCGGAGTGATGAGTGGGGCTATTATTTATATAAAAGATGATCTGAAAATCAGCGACGTTCAAGTTGAAATCCTCGTCGGAATTCTAAACTTGTATTGTCTTATTGGAGCATACGCCGCCGGTAGGACCTCCGATTGGATAGGTCGACGTTACACCATCGTCGTCGCAGCCGCCATCTTCTTTGTGGGAGCTTTGCTCATGGGGTTCGCCACGAACTACGCTTTCCTCATGGTCGGTCGTTTCGTGGCCGGAATCGGCGTCGGCTTTGCCCTACTGATTGCTCCGGTATACACCGCTGAAGTCTCTCCGGCATCCTCTCGTGGCTTTCTCAACTCATTCCCCGAGGTCTCATATCCTTTGAATTTTTATTTATTTTTAATTTTAAAAATTATAATTGAATAAACTTAATATTATATTCTAATGTAATTTTCCCCTTTTGTGAAGGTTTTCATTAATATTGGTTTATTGTTGGGGTACGTTTCCAACTACGCATTTTCGAAGCTACGAGCCGACTTAGGGTGGCGGGTAATGCTTGGCGCCGGTGCTATTCCGTCGGTTTTCTTGGCTATTGGGGTTCTTGCAATGCCTGAGTCACCTCGTTGGCTGATTATGCAAGGTCGATTAGGTGAAGCCAAGACGGTTCTCGACAAAACTTCAGACACCAAAGAAGAAGCTCGTGGTCGACTCAGTGACATCAAAGCTGCCGCCGGAATCCCAGAAGATTGCACCGATGACATTGTCCAGGTCCAAAAGCAGACCCATGGCGAAGGTGTGTGGAAAGAATTATTTTTACACCCTACACCAGTTGTTAGGCACGTGTTGATTTGCGCCATCGGGATCCATTTCTTCCAACAAGCTATAGGCTTAGACTCTGTCGTGTTATATAGTCCCAGGATCTTTGAAAAAGCTGGGATCACATCGTCAGACCATAAGCTACTTGCCACCATCGCCATTGGACTTTCCAAGACGATCTTCATCTTAGTGGCGACATTTTTACTTGACAAAATCGGGCGACGTCCGTTGCTCCTCATCAGTTCTGGTGGCATGGTCGTTATATTGGCTACACTCGGATTTTCATTAACGATCATCGGTCATTCGGACAACAAAATAACTTGGGCTGTCGGATTGTGCATCACCATGGTTTTATCTTCTGTGGCAGTTTTCTCGATAGGGATGGGACCCATTGCGTGGGTGTATAGCACGGAGATCTTCCCCTTGAGGCTACGCGCTCAGGGAGCGAGTATAGGAGTGGCGGTTAACAGGGTGACCAGTGGTGTAATCTCGATGAGTTTTATTTCATTATACGAAGCTATTACCATCGGCGGAGCATTTTTCTTATACGCCGGGGTTGCGTTGGTGGCGTTTTTCTTTTTCTTCACTTTCTTGCCAGAGACTCAAGGGAAAACACTTGAGGAAATGGAATGGCTTTTTGGTAAATTGGTGGGATGGAGGGAGGAGGCTCAAAAGTTGAAGAGAAAAAGGAAGATGAATGAAGCTAACCATCAGATCCAGTTAGGCAATAATTTAACTACAGATCGCCGATGTTAGGAAATAAATTGTAGCTTATGAATCAACTTCGCTCAATCCAATCACTCTAAATTGTGCATTTTAAAATATGGATTTCATGAAATATTAGGTAAAATTATGCAATTAGCCCCTGTAATTTGTGTAAATTGTAGATTTAGATCTCTATGTTTTAATCTGATTAGTTTTAGTTATTCTACTTTTCGAATTTTGAAGTTTTAGTCCTAAGGCAGTAGCTAAATTTATTCGGTTAAATTCTACTATTAGTCTTATACTATCTTTAAAGTTGAAGATTTAGTCCACTTGAATTCTGGAAGTTTGATCTTGATTGATGCAAATGGTAATCATTAAGTCCATTAACAGATTTTTTGTGAACAATATGTGGAAACAGTAAGCTGACATGATATTTCAAATGGAACAATACGTTTGCCGCATTAAATTCTGAAAATAACAGAGCTTAGCTTAAATAATTTAATAGCTACCAGTTAGTTAAGACTACAATTTTAAAATTCAAAAAGTACATAAACCGAAAATGATCAAATTAAAGTATACGAACTAAATCCACAATTTTCACATAATACAGGGACATATGGCACAATTTAACCTAAATATTATGACTACAATTATGAAAAAGGAAGAAAATAAATAAATAAATTTAAGATAATATGGAAGAGTGGACAGTGTTCCATCGTATATATGGTCCACCTTGATGTTAACTCCTTTTTTGTTCTATTTAAAGACAACAATGGCTTCTTCAAAAGCAAACTTATGGAGATTCATGGCTGCCACCATAGCTTGAATCTCTAATACTTACAACATTAAAGAAAAAAAAAACATGTCTGGGTTTGAAGCAGACAACCATGGCGTCTCCATTTCAGTTGCAGTCGACAATAAAACTCTTGCAGATTTTGAGGTTTTGAAGAAACCTAAAAGGAACAAGTTCGCTTTTGCTTGTGCCATTCTTGCTTCTTTAGCTTCTATCTTGCTTGGATATGGTGAGTTGTTTTCTTTTTCCCGCCAGGTAGACTAACAACCAATTTCACTATTATTACGTTTTGGCCACTTAACTTCAAAAAATTACAAAATGGTTATTAAATGATTTGAAAGTTGTTAAATATTTTTTTCAAAAAAATAAGTGATAATTCAACGGTCGGTACAGTGGATCAATATCCATTGGCAAGTAGGAGGACATACCTTAGATTCAATTCGATCTGACAGTCAGTGGTAGAGATTAAAGAATAAAGTTTAATTTATTCTCAGTACCCCCTATACTTTCTAGTCCTTGAAATTTAGTCTGATCTTTGCCTTTAATTTCAAATATTTAATCTTTGGTCTGATTCTAAATTTCATCCTTATACCAAAGAGAAGTTTAGATCATATACTTTAATTTGTTAAAATTTGATCATTTTACTATATGAAAATTAAGAAATTAATCAAATTATTGATAAACATATGAACTTAAACAATTACTACTTTTGCTAATTTGTTGAATAAAAATGATTTTTTGTTAATTTCTTGCGTATAGATTGTTGAACTGTTGATTTTAGGACAACGATTTAATAAAAATGTCTAACAACATTGGACAAACTTTTAAATTTTTGTAAAGTATAAGGATCAAATTATTACAAAATTAAAGTAATGGATTATGTTCTCAAATTTCATAAAGTAGAGGATTAAATTCAGAAATAAACCTTAATATTTTTACCATGTTTGATTTAAAATTAAAATTTCATTTCATAATAATGTTAATAAACTGCCGTTGGATTTTTAATATGTAATATTTAAATATTAATTAATAAAACATATTTAAATTTTAAAAAATCACTTAAAAGTGTTATTAAATTAACTTTAATTTCTAAATCAGATAATTTGAATGATTAAATTGCTAAAATTGAAAGTATAGGGGCTAGATTTTATAGTAAAGAGTACAGGGACTGATGGTATAATTAGACTCTTTCTTTTTGCATAGATATTGGGGTGATGAGTGGGGCTATTCTTTACATAAAAGACGACCTGAAAATTAGCGACGTTCAAGTTGAAATCCTCGTCGGAATTCTAAACTTGTATTGTCTCATCGGAGCATACGTCGCCGGTAGGACTTCCGACTGGATAGGTCGCCGTTACACCATCGTCGTGGCCGCCTCCATCTTCTTCGTGGGAGCTTTGCTCATGGGGTTCGCAACGAACTACACTTTCCTCATGGTCGGCCGCTTCGTCACCGGAATTGGTGTCGGCTTTGCCTTATTGATTGCTCCGGTGTACACCGCCGAAGTATCTCCGGCTTCCGCTCGCGGCTTTCTCAACTCATTCCCTGAGGTCCCATATCCACTGAATTTTTTTTAATTTTAATTTTTATATTATCTTAATATAAAATTATAATTAATAGGCACATTTAAAAATAAATAAATTAACTCATTGATTTTTGACTGTCAACGTCAATCAAATGACTTATTTAATCTTTTTTTTTAATTTCAAGACTTATAATAACATCAAACCTAATTAATATGTAATTTAATTAAATATCAAAGATAATCGAATCAACCCAAACCGAATTTAATGGGTTTGCATTTGTTCGGTTTATTAGTTTTTAAAATTTTAAAATTAATTTTATTTATCATTAAAACTAATTTTCATTAATTTAAATGGAAAATATTTATTTTGATTTATTTTAAAAATAATGAATATTAAATGGAACTCAAGAACTATGATTTCGTGACAGTGACAAGGAATATTAAGTGAGTGAAATGTGATGTATTTGTCGAACTTTTCTTTTGAAGGTTTTCATTAATGCTGGTTTATTGTTGGGGTATGTTTCCAACTATGCATTTTCGAAGCTGCGAGCCGACTTAGGGTGGCGGGTAATGCTTGGTGCCGGCGCTATTCTGTCGGTTTTCTTGGCTGTTGGGGTTCTTGCAATGCCTGAGTCACCTCGTTGGCTGATTATGCAAGGTCGATTAGGTGAAGCTAAGACAGTTCTCGACAAAACTTCAGACACCAAAGAAGAAGCTCGTGGTCGACTCAGTGACATCAAAGCTGCCGCCGGAATCCCAGAAGATTGCACCGATGGCATTGTCCAGGTCCAAAAGCAGACCCACGGCGAAGGCGTGTGGAGAGAATTAATTTTACACCCCACACCAGCTGTTAGGCACGTTTTGATTTGCGCAATCGGGATCCATTTCTTCCAACAAGCGATAGGCTTAGAGTCTGTTGTTCTGTACAGTCCAAGGATTTTTGAAAAAGCTGGGATCACATCGTCAGATCATAAGCTACTTGCCACCATGGCCGTTGGATTTTCCAAGACAACCTTTATCTTAGTGGCCACATTTTTACTAGACAAAATCGGACGACGTCCGTTGCTCCTCATCAGTTCTGGCGGCATGGTCGTTATATTGGCTACACTAGGGCTTTCATTAACCGTCATTGGTCATTCGGACAAGAAGCAAACTTGGGCCGTCGGATTGTGCATCACCATGGTTTTATCTTCTGTGGCAGTTTTCTCGATAGGGATGGGACCTATTACGTGGGTTTATAGCACAGAGATCTTCCCATTGAGGCTACGTGCACAAGGAGCAAGTTTAGGAGTGGCGGTTAACAGGGTGATGAGTGGTGTAATCTCTATGAGTTTTATTTCATTGTACAAAGCTATTACCATTGGTGGAGCATTTTTCTTGTACGCCGGAGTTGCGTTGGTGGCGTTTTTCTTTTTCTTCACTTTCTTGCCGGAGACTCGAGGGAAAACGCTCGAGGAAATGGAAGGGCTTTTTGGTAAATTGGTCGGATGGAGAGAAGAGGCTAAAAAGATGAAGAGGAAGAGGAATGAAGCTAACGGTGACGGAATAGGTAACGATCAAATCCAGTTAGGGAAAATATAGCACTCCCCCGCCCATGTTAGGTAAAAAATACATCAACGTGAGTGCGAAAATTTATGTAATAAACATATTTATTTTAAATTTTATATCGAAAATAATTGAAGTTTTTTAGAAAAATAGTAAAATTAAAGGTTTATGATTCATGGAGGTAATTTTTTAATTTAAACTTTTTATAATCTATAAAATTTTAAATTAGTAATAGTAACATTGCACTTTGGCTCCCAAAATTTGATAAAAATTTAAATTTAACATTTTAATAATTATAAAGATATAGACTATTAAAATGATGAAATTGTATTTTTACTATCATAAAAATATACAATTTAATTCCGGCCCTCCAAATTTTTTTCATATTTCTTTGATATCGTTTACCAACAAACGAGAGATGGTGAAGGATAGGGATGTACTAGTTCACCTAATCAAGGTGAAGAGTCGGTTGAGGAAGAAAGGAGGCGAGATCTTTTTGAGAAGAAAGAGAAAAGAATGAGATGATTATAGGAGAAGAAGCTAATGGTGATGATGGAAGGGAGAAGGATCCCCTATTCCTTTGTGCACTTAGCTTGGCTACTCCTTGTCTCGCAATGCAGCGTGGTGATTTGTACGGTGGCTTGAATTGTTGTGCAGGTTAGCCATGTGTTAGTGGTCAAGTGCCAAACGAGATTGTTATTACAAACCAATTGTCGTAAATGTAGCTCGGTCTTGTTTATGTCGTAGGTTGTCCTAGCATGACAACTCCATCCTTAAGGTTGTATGAAATGGTTAAACCCAAGCAGCCTTGACGAGGGATGAAATGCGAACCATCTGCAAACTAATTCGACAAATGATCAATCACGAGCCGCTAGGCAACTAACCACATATCTTGCTCTACTAGTATATAAATATACAATACATTCAAAATTTAAATCTCACTAATAATCAATCTTATCATCTTTTATCTACATATATATTATAATTTATTAATATACACAAATACCTCTATACAAAAAGGGGCCAAATACTACAAACATATATTTATACGATTGTTAACCTTGTGTATAGTATATATCAAAACATTGGATTATTGCAAAATTTATTCAAATTATCATATATAATTAATATATAGTTATACAATATATTTCTAAAAATGCCCTTCAAGCTCCAATAATTGAGAGGCAAAAAGTAGGGATTTTCATTTGCATTGGAGGTGTGATAAAGGGATAGAGATGTCTTGGACAATGCATGAGATATGCAAGAAAAGATGGGACAATAATGAAGCTAGAGCATGTGATGTTTTTGTCCCATACTCTTTCTTCTTTGAGACAAAACATGAATGTGTGTGGTCTAAATTGATTCTTTTTTTATTGATAAGATAAATTGATGTGTTTTTTTAATTATTGACTGCATCAGGGTTTGGTGGGCGATCGGTTTTATTATCATTATTATTATGATTTTTGGTAAAATTTTAGTTTTAGTCCTTTTAGTATGTCCAAATTTGTGATTTGTTCCTTATATTTTAATTTAACTTAATTTGGTTCTTTTATTTATATAATATCATTGGTTATTCGAAATAAATAACATATTTCAATCAAAATCAATTATGATGCTAGAAAATTTTAAGAAGGAATAAGATAAATAAGATTCTAAAATTTCGGGGAATATTAATAAAATTATTAAAATAATTTAAATTAAATAATTAATTATTGGTAGGGACTTGAATTACATACATTATCATGTTTTACCAAGACGATTTAAAAGGAAAAAAACCTATTCCAACATAAAGAAAGGCAACAATTTAATCGAAAAAGTTAATCGTGATGAACTATAAAATTATAAAAGTAGATAAATCAAATCATACCAAATTAAAATAATACAAAATTTAAACATAGTTGAAGGACCAAAACATAATTTCATCAAGGTTTATATTGCATTGAATACAAGTCAACAAAATACGACAAGAATGTCCAAAATTGACGTAACCTTTGCTTTTTGTTTCAATTTCTAATAATAATAATAATAGGAAAGCTGACTAAATTATTAATAAATTTATATTTTAGTCATTTAATTTTAAAACTTATAAAATTATTATTGGATTATTTGAAAATTTTCATTTCTTCGCCTATGATTTTTAGATCAAAATTTAGTTTTAATCCTTTTACCATGCCTAAAATTTTTATTTAGTCCTTATATTTTAATTGACTTAATTCGGGTTTTTATTTATATAATATCATTAGTTAGTCTAGGTAAATAACACGATAATTATTTTAGTTAAAATCAATGATGATACCAGAAATTTTAAAGAAGATCGAGATGAAAATATAAAAATTTAGGAGAAAACTCGACAAAAATTGTTAAAAGAACTTAAATTGAAGTCTTAATATTCTGGTGTGACCAAACATATAAAAATTTCTATTAATCAAAAGGTTATAAGGACTTAAATTGATAATTAATAATTGTCAAGGGACTAAACAATATCCTATTTTACCAAGGGCTAAGGCCTTATCCCTATCTTCATCCATATTAAAATATTCAACACTATTCCAACACACAAAAAAGGACATCAACATTTTAATCGGGATAATTAAGGGTATTATCTGTTTTAATTAACAATTGACATTATAAAAATAGATAAATTAAATTATATTAAATTAAAATACAAAGATAGAATCTAAAATTTGAACATAGTTGAAGGACCAAAATATAATTTGACAATGGTTTATATTTACATTCCATACAAGTCAACAAAATGCGACAGTTATGTCCAAATTTGATTTGTAATAATAATTAATTTGGCCTTTTATTTAAAAAAAAAAACCCAAATTCCAAAACTTTGGAGATAATATTTCTTTTGTCTTGCAGAGATGACAAAAAAGGCTGGTTTAGGACCCGAAAACGGTGGCGTTTCAACTCAGCAAGCAGCTTTTGTAAAGAAACCAAAGATGTTTGCTGTTGCTTGTGCTGTAATGGCTTCGTTAACTTCCATGTTACTCGGTTATGGTAAATAAATTATGTTCCATTTTTAAAGCTTTTTTGGGGTACTTTTTCAGTGACGATTCTGGGCTAAATTCATATATATATATAGATATAGGTGTGATGAGTGGAGCTATAATGTTCATAAAGAAGGATTTGAAAATCAACGACGTTCAGGTTGAAATCCTGGTCGGCGTACTCAACTTGTATTGCTTGGTTGGTTCAATCGTCGCCGGAAAAATAGCCGATTGGATTGGTCGTCGGTACACCATCGCGATGGCCAACGTTATTATCTTCGCGGGTTCTCTATTCATGGGCTTTTCTGTCAACTACGCTTTCCTTATGGTCAGTCGTTTCGTTGCCGGTATCGGCGTCGGCTTTGCCCTTATGAGTGCCGTTCTTTATACCTCCGAAATCTCCCCGGCTTCTTCCCGGGGTTTCCTCACTTCATTCCCTGAGGTAATTTGATTGGCTTTTTATGTATTGCGGGAATAAATCAAATAAATCCTAAACACATCAATTTATTCTTTGTAGTATTAAAAAATAAAAATTTAAATTTATATAAAATATATTAAAAATTAATTTTCCAATTTAAAATAAATAAAAAAATCTTGTTAAATATTAATTGATAATTTTTAAATAGTGAATATTAAATTTATTTCAATCTGGTCTTGATTTTTTTTAATAAATTAATCTATTTAATAGTAAAAGGATTAATTTAATTATGTATCTATAATATAGTGACCTCCAAATGAAATTCACCTTTTTTTCCTTTTTCTCTGTGAATTAGATTGTATGCAATGTAAGAGTTTTGATATTTGTAGGTGTGTATTAATAGTGGGATATTGTTGGGATATGTTTCGAACTATGCGTTTTCGAAGCTTCCGATGAAGATCGGATGGCGGTTGATGCTCGGCGTCGGAGCCATCCCGTCGATTTTCTTGGCATTTGCGGTTTTAGCAATGCCGGAGTCGCCGCGTTGGTTGGTCATGCAAGGTCGATTGGATGAAGCCAAGGTTGTGCTTGATAAAACTTTAGACACCAAAGAAGAAGCTCAACTTCGACTTGATGACATCAAAGAAGCCGCCAAAATCCCCCAAGATTCTACCACCGGCAACGGAGAAGGGGTTTGGAGACAATTACTATTACACCCCACACCCGCTGTTAAGCACGTCTTGATTTGTGCCATCGGGATTCATTTCTTCCAACAATCATCCGGGATAGCCGCCGTTGTTTCGTACAGTCCGAGGATTTTTGAGAAAGCCGGGATCACATAATCAGATGGTAAGCTACTCGCAACCATAGCCATCGGGTTTTTCAAGACAATCTTCGTCTTGGTGGCAACGCTTTTACTTGACAAAATCGGTCGTCGTGTTTTGCTCTTAAGCAGCGTCGGAGGCATGGTAGTGTCGCTAGCGACAATCGGGTTTTCCCTAACGATCGCCGACCATTCGGAGACAAAACTAACGTGGGCCATTGTCTTGTGTATGACGATGGTTTTAGCTTTCGTCTCATTTTTTGCGATCGGAATGGGGCCGATAACCAACGTTTACATGTCGGAGATCTTTCCGTTGAGGCTACGTGCACAAGGGGTGAGTATGGGAGTGGCGGTGAATAGGGTGGTGAGCGGGATCATCTCAATGACATTTATTTCCTTGTACAAAGCTATCACTATCGGCGGTGCTTTTTTCTTATTCGCTGGCATCGCCACCGTCGGATGGGTGTTTTTCTATGTGTGTATGCCTGAGACGCGTGGGAAAACACTCGAGGAAATGGAATGTCTTTTTGGTAAATTGGTTGGTTGGAAGGAGGCATCTAAGAAAATGAATGATGTTACCGTTGAAGGATAAAATATCGCAAAGTTATTGGTGATTGCTTTTGAAAAGTGCTATGAAAAAATGTTTTTTAAAAGTTTAGTTTAAATTTGAGTATTTAGTATTGCAGTCAAAAAATGCTTTTGAGAAATAAAATGTCCATTTTAGATATGTTAATATCAAGTAACAAATATGCATTTAAATAATATTTAAATTAGTTAATATTATTATATTTTAGTAAGAATATAAAAAATTATTATAACTTGTTGTTAATATTTTAATATATGAAATACAAATTTTAAATATTTTAAGCAATAAATATTAATTATTTATAAAATTTAATTAGAATATATAAACTATATTTTAAATATTTAAATATAACCATTAAATATTTGTAATTAGTATTTTAAAAAAAAATATTTTTTTTATTTTTAATTAATGATTTTAACACAATTGTAATTAAACACTAAGAAAAAAAATAAAAATATCATGTTATTGGAGGGGTGAAAAAGTAATTAAGCACTAAAAGTGCTTTTAGGAGAGGAAAAGCTAAAATTTTTAGTTTCTCCTTTTTAACCCCTTTTTAGAAGTGCTTTTCAAAAGTACTTCTGAAAAACTAAAAATGTCAGCCAAAAGCAATTGTTCTTCACAGCTTTTCTTTCAAAAGTGCTTTTGGAGTTAGAAGTGATTTTTTTAAGCAATGAAGAACTAGCCATTCGTCCTTAACGATTGTCTCTAATGGAATTACAGTTAATTTCATGGTAAATCGTTTACCTATTAAAACAATACTCCTCATAAATCGATTAGTCTCTGATGTTAAGTATTTTGGTTTTGACAGAATTTTTTTTTATTTTGGTTAAAATATATCATACATTTCTATACTCTTCACTAATTTTTAATTTAGATTATTTTTAAAAAAAAATTAATCTCTATTTTTACATTTTAAAGTTCACTTCCAAATATTAAATGATTAATTTTGGTTAAAATATACTATAGGTCTTTGTACTCTTCACAAATTTGAAATTTAATGTTTCTACATTTATTTTAGTCCCCTATTTTTAGATTTTAAAAATCGATCCAATTGTTAATATTATTAAAGTTTTTCATTAAATTTGTTGATGTGACGTTTTGAAATTAAAAAGAAACTCATATTATAGGATATTATTATAGATATTATCTTTTAACAAATTGGTTCGTACCTAACTACTACTGTATATATATACCCTTGATATCTATCAACCCTATTATTATCATGACATCTGAACAATGTTTTTGACATAATTTTTTTTCTTTCATTATTTTAAATTGCTTGTGGCGAGTCTTTTCCTCCTCCTCCACCACCACCAAGGGGGGACGATACTTGTTTTTTAATATAAAACAAATATTTTATTATTATCAACAACAAAATCTATAACTTTCACAAAGTATATGGACTAACATCAGAATTTAACCATCAAAGTATAAAGATTAAATCCACAACTTTCGTAAAATAGAAGACTAATATCAAAATTTATCCAAATTAAAATTTTATTCAAATTTTTTTTATTTGTATAATTAAGGTATCTAATGTATATGAAAGCTTATCCTTCCACTACCCATCACTACCTTCTTGGCCATGAGTGGTTCCTTTAGTATTATCTTCCTTCATCTTCTTATCCACTTCCCTCCAACCTACCAAATTACCAAAAAGCCGTTCAGTTTCCTCCAATGTTTTTCCACGTGTCTCCGGCAAACATATATTGAAAAACAACCATCCAACGGCGGCGATGCCGGCGAATAAGAAAAAAGCACCGCCGATGGTAATCGCTTGGTATAACGAAAGGAAAGTCATGGAAATGATCCCACTCGTCACCCTATTCACTGCCACTCCTAAACTAATTCCTTGAGCACGAAGCTTCAAAGGGAAAATCTCCGACGTGTAAATCCCGGCGATGGGTCCCATTCCGATGGCGAAAAACGCTGCGAAAGACAAAACCATTGTTATACATAACGCTATAGCCCATGTTAATTTCGCTTCAGAATGGTTGATGATCGTTAAAGAAAACCCTAACGTCGCTAACGACACCACCATGCCACCGGTACTAATCAAGAGCAAAGCACGGCGGCCACTTTTGTCAAGCAAAAACGTAGCTACCAAAATGAAGATCGTTTTACAAATTCCGACGGCTACTGTTGTGAGTAACTGTTCGTTTGATGATGTGATGCCGGCTTTTTCGAAAATTCTTGGACTGTATACTACGACGGCGTCAACGCCGGACGATTGTTGGAAGAAATGAATTCCGACGGTGCAAATCAAAATGTGTTTGACGGTGGGTGTAGGGTGTAAAAGTAATTCTCTCCATACCCCGTTTGAGTTGGTTTGTTTTTGGACAACGACGACGTCGCCGGTGGAATCTTGAGGGATTCCGGCGGCTTCTTTGATGTCGTTGAGCCGGAGCTGAGCTTCTTCTTTGGTGTCGAGGGTTTTTTCAAGTACTACCTTGGCTTCGCCGAGTTTACCTTGCATGACTAACCAACGTGGTGACTCCGGCATGACTAGAACGGCGAAAACTAAGAAAATTGATGGGGTGGCTCCGGCGCCGAGCATTAACCGCCAACCTATCCTCGTCGGTAGCTTTGAAAATGCATAGTTTGAAACATAGCCTAATAATATCCCCACATTAATACACACCTACAAACATTAAAAAAAATATTAATTATAAAGGAATAATTGTATCTAGGTCCCTTCGATTCTTGAACTTTGCAACTAGATCTATTTCGGTCACTAAACTTGAATTTCTGTCAAGATTTGATGATGTGACTAGTGCTATTAGAAGATGACCGGAGTAAACGGACCAATAACTAATCGATATAACGACACAAATAAATGAGTTGAATCAATTGACTCGGAAATTGTTTGAAATTAGTAAAAATTGAACAACGAAATAAAATTTGATAGTTGAACAAGTTGAATCAATTTAACATTTTTTTATGAATTTTAATTAGTTTTTGTCCGATAATTGAACTAATTGAATCAAGATCCGATGATTTGACATATTAACCACCAATTCGATTATTAAAACACTGAATGTGACACTTCAAGATTATATCACTTCAACAAACTTTTATATTTTTCAAGTTTATGTAATAAAACGGACCTAATTGTCAAGTTTAAGTATTAGAGAAAAAATATCCCAACTATAAATTATAATCTTAATTTAGAAAATTAATCAAATAATTACCTCTGGGAACGAAGTGAGGAAACCACGGGAAGAAGCGGGGGAGATCTCGGCATTATAAAGAACAGCACCCATGATGGCAAAGCCGACGCCAATACCGGCGATGAAACGGCCGACCATAAGGAAAGCATAGTTGACGGAGAAGCCCATGAAGAGAGATCCCACGAAGATAATGACGTTGGCCAACAGGATGGTGTACCGACGACCGATCCAGTCGGCTATGGTCCCAGCGACGATCGAACCAACTAGGCAATACAAGTTGAGTATACCGACGAGGATTTCAATTTGACCGTCGCTGATTTTCAAATCCTTCTTTATAAATATTATAGCTCCACTCATCACCCCAATATCTATATCATACATATATATACAAATTAAGAATGAAATAACAAGGGTAAATTACATCTAATGTCACTAAACTATTAATAAGTTTATGTTTTGGCCACTAAACTCTAAAAAGTTCCAAAATAATCACTAGAGTATTCGAAAGTTTTCATTTAACTCACTAATCCAAAATTCTCATTCCTCTTCTTTTCTATAGTTTAGGTTTTTTAGTAAAACAATTTTGACTGACATGAATTTGTAACCAGAATCTAAATAGTTTTCTTTTACAATCTTTGACACTAATCTTCAAATTAACTTGGGTCTAAATATTCTTTTACTCATTAATGAGTATTGATCCATCATACCGATAGTCAAATCGTCTTAACAACCTAGTGATTTAAATAAAAATTTCAAATAGCTCAGGTACTTAAATAAAAACTTTCGAATAGTTCAATGAACATTTTGTAACTTTTTTAAGTTAAAGACCAGAATATAAACTCACCTATAGTTTAGTGACTTGGGTGTAATTTACCAAAAAAAAAACTTAAAAATGGAATATTGATTTACCATAACCGAGTAACATGGATGTTAAGGAAGCAAGCATGGCACAACCAAGAGCAAACTTGCTCTTCTTGGGTTTCTTGGAAACCTCGAAAACGGCAAGGTTGTCCGCCGGTCGTATTGAAACGGCGCCGTTTTCATGTCCTGAACCAGCCATCTTTCTTGTATTTCTGAAGGTGCTGCAACCCTCATGGATTGAGATATAGAGTTTGCTTATATAAATAGAAAAATGGGTAACTAAAATACAAAGTATACAACCAAAAGGGTTACATCGAATTAGGACATTGTTGTCGTATATGTTGGAAGTGAACATGTTGTTGACTTGTAGTAAGCAATTTGATACCACTCATGTCTGTGCTGGGAAAATCACGCATGAGCTGAGCTAATCTTTTTAGGATGTGGTCCGTTTGTTAAGACTTACAATTAATACGTCTCTTTGTGATTGAGAAGATTGTATATTTATGTTCTTATCAATTTGAATACGAATTCAAAGGGGAGGAGTGGGTTATCCCTTTGATTTTATATTGGTTGATGTCGATTTTGTGGGTCGGGTTACGGTGTACTAAAAGGGGTCGAATTTTCAATACAGTAAATGTTGGTTTTGTTACAATTTGAATTTTTTGGTCCTTTTTAATGGTTTAGGGACTAAATTGACCCATTTAATAATAGAAACGCTAATTTGATCAAGTCTTTGTAATATGGGGACCTCTCAGATATTTGGTCAATTTAGTGAGAGTTATCATTTATAGGCTATGTGACACTTGCCAAGATCTACTTGGGTTGGTGCCCATATTTAATTAGGGATAGTAAAACCCGAATCGCCCCATGAATTCTAAACTGATCCATTTCGAGTAGGGTGAACTTTTTCTTTTAAAAAGTGGATGTGGGGTGAGACAGAGTGGATTTTCTTTCTGAACAATGGGTATAGAACAATTATGACAATTGATTGCTTCACCTCGCCCCGCTCCACTAGATGAAATTACCATTTTATCATTGTATATATTTAAGTCTTATAATGTGTAGTTATTATTATGAGTATAAATTAATTTTTATAGATTCTATATAAAAAATAAAGAAAAGATGAAATTATTATATTAATAATATTTATTGTGTTATAAAAAAACTTCTTCTTTTTTCGTAATTTTCCAACCAAATTAATGTTAAAGACTTAATTATAAAAGGGTAAACTACACCAATGCCACTAAACTATTAATAAGTTTACGTTTTAGTTATTCAACTTCAAAAATTTACAATATGGTCACTGAAGTATTTGAAAGTTTTCATTAAGTTGCAAAACTATTTGAATGTTTTTCTTTAAACCACTGAGTTGTTAAGTTTTTTTCTTAAAAAAAATTCAGCTACCAAGAACCAAGCGATAATTTGACAATTGATACGGTGGATCAGTACCCATTGACGAGTAGAAAAACATGCCTTACCTTAGATCCAAATCGATCTGATGGTCAATGTCAAATATCGAAGAAGAAAGTCATTTAAATTTTGGTTCATAAATTTGTGAAGTTTAAAAATGTTCATGAAAAAAAAAACTATATTACAAAAGAGAAGGGAAATGAAATATTTTGATTGATGGAGGCGGTGCAAACTAGGGTGAGCAAAACTTAATTTAACTCGAAAAAATCAATTATTTTTTCAAAATTCGAGTTAATCGAACCAAGTTATTCAAGTTATTTAATTTTTTTCGAGTCAACTCAAATAAGTAATTCCGTTTTTCGAGTTCGATTCGAGTTGAATTTTACAAATTGAATAACTCGAATAACAATTTTGCGTAAATATCCTTTGCTCCCTATAAATATAAAAGATTATTAAATTGGTTTATCTTAACAAAAAAATATAAAAAAAATCAAAATGGCTTTAAAATATTCAAAATATTTATAAAAAAATCTAAATAATATATAAAAGTTTAAAAATTCCAAATAATAATTTTGAGGACTAAATAGGTAAATCTTATCATACTAAAGTATCTTATTTTTTTCTCTTATTCTACTTTGAAACTACTTTGAAAGAGTTTTCAAATATATACGGTTTCAAATTTATGTTTTCCAGCACGAGATTAGTTGTACTATAACAAGATTTTAATTTGACATGTTAAATTTTTTAATTTAACTTGAACAATTTCACTCAATTTGACTCAACTCGAATTTTATTTCAATTGAGTCAAATAAAAAGTTTAAATTGACTTAGGATGATAAAATGAGGCTCGTCAACCCGAAATTTTTTCACTCGATTCTATCAAACGCTCACCTTTAATAACAATAATTTTAACAACTCAATGACTTAAATAAAAACTTTAGAACAATTAAGTGATAATTTTGTAACTTTTTAAAATTAAATGACTAAAATGTAACCTTACTAATATTTTAGCAACCTACGTAGTTTATAAAAAATATTTTTCCCTGTAATTTTTCGATTAATTTACTGTTGAGGACTTAAATATAAAACTCCATTTTTAGCTCATTAAAGAAACTAATATCTCCACACGATTTTGGCCCATTGCATTAAAAAAAAAAAAAACCCAAACCAAGGGGTTGTCCAACAAAGGACCATTTTATTACCTTATTTTACGGCCTTTTTACTTCACGCATTCGGCATTTGCGATAACATCTCTATTTTCTCTCCATTTTTCTAAGCTTTTAAAAATCATGAATAGTCGATTGAGTATTATTATCTATAGACGAGGATACGAGTTTTAGTATGTTGAGCCACATTATCCTTCTATTTATAAGTTAGAGAGGAGTTATAGGTAATTTTAGATACTGTATCTAAAAGATCAGATATAATTAAAACTTATAATAAAATTGTTCAAAAAAAAAAACCCATGTGAATAACCCTTGCCTCTACTCTCAAGTTGAGTTTTTTTAGGGTTAAATTACTTTTGGGGATTTAAATTGGGGCCTGAATTTCTTTTTCAAGTCAATCTCTGAACTTTGCTGTTATTTTTATATCAGGGTTTGATGTTTTCTTGAAAGCTCCAAATTTTAGACTCGATGTGGGAACAATTGTTAAGTTCAAACCCCAATATAGAATCAATTGACTAGGTCAATGTCAACTTAGACAAAAAAAATTAGCCTCGATATAAGAATAATTACAAAATAATTAAAAATTAAAACAATATTATAACACCATAAAATTTCAAAAGAAATAATAAAAAATTAAAAATATTCGTTTTGAGTATGGAGCAGCTTTATAATTCATGGTCAATGTCCACTTATTTGATAGGCTTACAGAACGCGGAAAATTAATCACTAGGCTTGCTTTAGTGAATACCTTAGAAAAAAAAGAGAAAATCCTATCACCTGTGGAAACCACAAATTTAAAGCACAAACGTGTGTTTAAAATTAACATACAATAAACAATTAAGCATATGATTTTGAACTAAATAATTATAATAATATATGAAATGTGTACGATATTAAAATAAAATAATAAATTAAATTGTGAATATAATGAAATTTAAACACATAAATGCATCGTATTAATAATACTAAATGCACTATAATTATTTATCAGGGCATTGTTATCAATTGTGAGTTAGTATCGAGTTGACTTGTGATACAAACTCAATTAACAACTTTATTAATATAAACCATATCACGTGCGTATGCGTGTGGAAACCACAAATTTAGGATAAAATGTGTGTTTGAAAACAACATACAAAGTTTAATAAAGCAAATGGTTTGAAACTAATTAATAGTAATAACACGTGAAATATGCACCATATTAAAATAAAAATAAGATTAAATTATTTATCATTGTGTTGTCATCAATCTTAAGTTAATATCGAGTTAAGTTATGACACAAACTCAATCAAATGCATTATTAATATATACAACTGATTAAGATAATAAATCGTGCATATTAAAATAAAAATCTATAAAATACATGAAAATGAGACTTTGGTTGAGTGGTGAATTTAATGTTTTACTAATCTAATTGGCGCAGATTTAAATCTAAGTATATGCATATTTAAATCCACAATTTTCAAAAAATATAGGGACTAATAACATAATTTAACACTTAAAACTATCGAGTAAACTACAGTAGAGGTAACCTAACTATGAAAAGTTACAAAAGGGTCACCTAACTATTAGAAATTTTTTTTAGTCACTCAACTATGAGAAAAGTTACAAAATGGTCGCCCAAAATTCAATTTTGTCTTTTTTGATTATTAATGTGCCAACGTAAAAGTAGAAACACCCAAAAATCTAAGATAGTTGGGTCATAAAAAAACAAATTTGAATAGTTGAATGACCATTTTGTAACTTTTCATAGTTAGGTGACCAAAAAAGAAATTTACTAATAGTTGGATGACCAAAAAAGAAAATAACCATAACTGAGTCACTACTGTAGTTTACACTAAACTATTACAGTACTACAGTGTCAAAATCCCCACGTGCGGAATACACATGCCAAAGTGCGGCTTCCGGCTTGAGCCGGACCATCAAAATTCGGCTTTATAATCCACGTCATCACCCCTGTGGGCCCCGCACCCATATGAAAAACCCTGAATTTCACGCCACATGCACCCCAAATTCACCCCAAAACTAAACCCAAAATATACCCCATCAACGGACTCTCCTTTTTACACGTGTTCCTACTTTCCCATCTACACCGTCCATGCCAAATCACATGGCCAGCCTTCTCCTCACCTTCCAAATCACTAACAGCCGTTGGATCAAAAATGAAACTCCATCTAACGGCCAAAATACTGCCCGAAACTCAAACGGGCAGATCTCATCGCCTTTAAGAAGCGACCCTATCCTTCGATTGTTCCTCGCTCTATCGATTCGAAAGGGGTTAGATCCGAAACCCTAATCTTTTTACTTTTAGATTATTAAAAGAAAAGAAATTAAATTTTTGAATTTTTTTCCCTTTGTTGAATTCTTGGTTGCATTGGTTAATCGGCACGTGGAGGCCGCGCTTGATCGATTTCATGTTTCTAGTTTTCGGGTCCCAATTGGGAAACCCTCGCCGGAACCCTACCGGCTCTCGGGAATTTAATGGCGTTGGCAGTGTTGGCGAATCGAAGTGAGTCAAATTGGCCACCACAGCCGAAGAACAGTGTTGTCGATTTCATGGGCAAAGCTCCCTTTACAGCGAAAAAACCAAACCCTAACCCTAAATTCAACAAGAAACGTCATATCTACCGTCAATTCGCGCAACTTGATGACGTTGGAGGCCATGTCGTTGATGACCCCCCTGCCGTGACTCAATCCGCGGCTTCTGATGATGCGTCGTCGATTAATCGGAAAATAAACGATTTCAGCTCCGGCGCTTATGTTAGCTTCCCCATCAGCTCATTTACGAGGAAGGAGTTGATTGATCTGAAGAATCGGTTGATTTCCGAGTTGGAGCAGATTCGTGAATTTAAGAATCGAATCCAATCAAATGATTTTCACGCTAGATTCAGCTCCACGAAGAAACCCTTGCCCAAAAAGAACATTTCTGGCAACAAACGGCCTTTGCCCCCAAATTTCAGCAAAGAATTGAAGAGATTGAACCCTCAAGAGAACGGGAAAGCTTCTAGGGCTCATTTGATGAAGAATTGTTCTCAAATCTTGAGCAAATTGATGAAGCACAAGCATGGGTATATCTTCAATTCACCGGTGGATGTCGTTGGGTTGGGGCTTCATGATTATTATGCTATAATCAAGAACCCCATGGATCTGGGCACTGTTAAATCGAGGCTGACGAAGAACTTTTATGGGTCTCCATTGGATTTCGCAGCTGATGTAAGGCTGACTTTCAATAATGCCATGTTGTATAATCCAAAAGGGCATGAGGTTTATGCGTTGGCTGAGCAGCTTCTTGCGAGATTCGAGGAATTGTTCCGCCCTCTGGGTTTGAAATTGGAAGAGCAAGAAGATCCACAAGAAATGAATTATTACGAGGAAGAGTTACAAGCAAGTTCTTGGGATCACGGGGAAGCTGAGAGAATGAAGAAAGATTGGGAAATTGATAAGGAAGATTCCATTAACATTGCATCAAGATCTGATAAAATTGGAGGGGTTTCGGGCTCTGTGTCGAACCAGAATGCACCACCATCGCAGATGCAGTTGCAGCCGCCAGAAAGGATGGCTTCTCCGGTGAGGCCTCCACCGGTTAAGCCAGTGAAGCTGCCAAAGCCGAAAGCTAAGGATCCAAACAAGAGGGAAATGACAATGGAGGAGAAGCAAAAGTTGGGGATTGGATTGCAGAGCTTACCACAGGAGAAGATGGATAATGTTGTTCATATTATAAGGAAAAGGAACGGGCATTTGAGGCAAGATGGGGATGAGATTGAGCTCGATATCGAGGCAATGGATACGGAGACACTGTGGGAGTTGGATCGGTTCGTCACTAATTATAAGAAGATGGTCAGCAAGATCAAGCGACAAGCTTTGATGGCAAACAATGTTGCATCTAATGACAGCAATAGGGTAAGCGCTAACCATATTGTGATTGTTTTATATGAATTTGATGATTTGTATTTGTAAATTAATTAGAGAATGATGGAAATTACAGAGAGAAACAACTGTGGAGAAGATGGATGTTGCAATGGATATGAAGAAGCCGAAGAAAGGTGATGCCGGCGATGAAGATGTTGACATCGGGGATGAAATGCCAATGAGCAGTTTTCCACCTGTGGAGATCGAGAAAGATAATGACCGTGCCAGTAGCAGTTCAAGCAGCTCCAGCAGTTCAAGCAGTGGTTCATCGTCGTCAAGCGGTATGATTACCCAACTCAATTCCATATTTTTGGAATGATGGGCCGAAATTGCACAAGAGATTTATTGTTGTTATTGCAGGTTCCGATTCTGGGAGTTCTTCGGGAAGTGATTCTGATGCTGATGATGCTCGGTCATAAAGGCATGAGTTACATGTTTCGAAGCTTGACAGCTGAGATTTTGAGGGGAAATCCAAGTGGAGATTATAGATGAGGTAGATTTACTAACATTGCTAACAAATTAAAAAAAGTTTAGATGTGGATTTTCAGTGTATTAAATGTTGAATGTATGAACCTTTTTTCTTCTTTTTATCTTTTGTTGATGTACAGGGTGGGTTGTTTTTTAAGTGTATTGTGTGAGTTGTAATGGTTGTTGCTCCCTTTAGAGGAAAGAAACTGATGGAAATGGAAAATGGGGGTCATCATTGCTAGAAAATGAATGATTGAATTTGTGGGTTTTTTTGGCAAAATCTAGTGAAAAAATTTGGTAGAAGAAAGATATTTTTGTAGCTAAAAATATAGTTGGGGGGGGGGATTATAAAGTACTTTGTATGCTTAAAACCCTAAAACTTGAGATCTTTCAGCATCAATAGAGGCATTTACAATTTTAAATATTTTGCTTCTTGATTGATTCTTTGGGTAGCAGTCGTGATCTATGACTATGTCAATCGGCTTAAATGCAATTGTTTTATAGATTTGATACTGGTTGTATTTAATTTTAGTTCGACTCTTGGTTTTTCTTTTAATCTTAAGAAACTTGGTGCTTATGCATATATTTGGATGGATGTAGGTTTAGGATAATGTATTTGAATAGCTGAAAATGTTTAGTAGGGAACGGATTTGTGCTTGTGTTAGACGTAGTCCTTGACTTTTGCACATGAATCTGAGTAACATGGATTTTGCATTTGAATCCAAGTAATCGAGAATTAGGGTTTGATGGAGTTGAATTCAAGCATCTTAGAGGATGGAAACCAGGGTTTGTTCTTCAAAGCTTGGTATGAGTTGGGTTTGGCTGGCTTGAAACTTTATGACTCAGAGTTGAGAAATTTAGGATTCAAAGTTGAGTTTGAGGTGGAATGAGGTTGGAGTATGTTTTAATTTGCTTGCCTTTTTGTGCTTGATTCGGATTCTCAGCTGGCGATGGGACATGATATATACAAGCCTAGCTTTTGTTTTGTATATATGCAACTTTCCTATGTTTTACTGATATGGATTTTCATGTTACAACTGATTTGGTCTTCTGGATTCAATCTAATGGGTTTGTATTAATTCACTAGTCAAATGTGAAGTGTTGTTTTATTTTTTGGTAAAATTGTGTTTCCATTTATAAGACTCAAAAGTGCTTAAAAGCATCAACCTCGTGGTATTATGGTTCAATAATTAATTGGTCAAGCTTGTTATTACATATGACCTATTGGACAATGATTATAATTATAAATGTGATTGCGCCCATGAGGCCTTTGATTCTCAAGGTTTGACTCTTTTCATAAATATTTATTATTATTCAATTTAAACAACATATTCAAGTAAAGAACAAATAAACAAATTCAACTTTCGTAACTAAAAGCAAATAAAAATCTAATTGATGGTCACACTCATACTCATATGTATAATTTCTTATACAAAAGTTAATTTTAATAAAAATATCGTGGAAGTCTATGTACTAAAGAGCAAAGCAGTTTTTTTTAATAAAAATATTTTATTTTTACTATTAAAAATTGGCATGGTTGATAAAATAATTAGACAATTTTACATGGCATGCAAGAGAATAGAAATTTGGTTTGAGGGAGGCGGAGCCAAGATGATATAATTTGAGAGGGGGGGAAGTTAAAAATCTTGTATTAAAATGCTTAAATTAAATTATTAAATTTTTAAAAGGGTTAAAATTTTAAAAGTTTTATTTAATCAAAGGTTAAGAAAAAGATTAAATTGAAATTATTAATTTTGGAAAGGGTTATAAAATAATTTTTCCATTTAGCCAAGGAGGGACCAAAGCCTTTGCGTGCCTATTTGGTTATATTCTGTATATACCTCATGTTAACATATAAAAATCAGTATTTAATAATAAAAATAAATAAAATTGTTGACGACCTGTTTACTCTTTGATCTAGCATATATATGAAATTTGCCTATATTTTTAGTAGGGGAGACAAAATTCAATCCAACTAATAATACAATGACTCTATGATAAATTTACTTTATTATTATTATTTAATTTCAGTGCATTGAAATGAAAATTAAGGAAGAAATCAATGGCGGATCTAATTCCATTTGAATAGTAAAGAATTTGGGCCATGTTTTATTGACCCAAAATTTTCATATAGGTTATAACCCAAAGATCAAAAACCTTTCAAAAAACTCAAATCTGCTACGGCGGCGTCGTCGTTCTAAACCACGTTTTCACTGAGATCCGGCAAATTCCCAGTTACCCCTTTTTTGTGTGTGTCGTGATCTTCATCTTCGAGCATCGAGCCCAGTTCTCTCTTCACTCTGAAATCAATTCAATCAATCATAAAGCAAAAAAAAAAAAAAAATGGAAAAAGTGAAGAAGAAAATAGGATCGTTTTCGTTTTGGAATTGGGTGATAGCTTCGATCATCTTCAGATTGATTCTAATTTACTTCCCCAAAAACCTCAATCTATCTTCTCGTCCCGAAGTTTCCACTCCGCTCACCAGCTTCCGCCGCCGTAATCATCCTCTTTTTTTCTTTTCTCATTCACTATAAAAAAAAAAATCAAATTCCCTCTTCTTTTTAGCTTAATTTCCCCCCTTTATTTTGAATTTTTTGGGTGCAGTGGCTGAAGGTTACTGGTTAAAGCAGTCGTCTATGTCTTCTTATGCAGGTTTGTTCAACATTTTCATATTAATTCGATAAAAAATTAGAAATGTACTTGATTTTTTTTTTGGTTTATGTTTTTCAGGATCTATGTACCATGGTTCACCTTTGTTATTGTCTCTTCTTGGTCCTCTCACCGTTAAGAGGTGCCATTCAGCTCATTGTCTGACTCTAATCTTTTTTTTTTTAATTTACAGTTCTTATTGATTTTAGTAATTTGGGTTTTTTTTTTTGGGTGGTTCAGAATTGAAGGACAGCCAAATCATCTTTTGTACAGGTAAAACCTTTTCTGTTATTTGCATTAGTGATAATTTTGATGTGTTTTAAGGCAAAATGTTGATAAATTCTTTAGTGGACTTTTGGAAAATGGCCATTGTTGTTTCTTAATAAAAATTGTGTATTTGTTTGCTCAGGTAGTTAATACCTACACATTTTTGGATACAGTTTGGTTTCTGTGATTGCAGATGTTGTTAGTGCAATGCTTATTCGTGCTACAGGGCAAAATCTTCGGCTCGCTTATCTTCGTAGTTTGGAATCATTAGACCTTGTTAAACAAATAGATGTTTCAGGTAAATTCTTCAGTATGTGAAAATTATAGTTAAATGTATGTTTACTTCCTCTCTTTTTTTTCTTGTCTGAAGCTGATGAACTTAGTTATTGTTTTTCAACCAGAGTTCCTCTGTTCGGGAGATATTGCCGCTCTTATCTACTTATGTAATCCTTTCACGATAGTTGCATGTGTGGGCTTGTCGACATCACCAATTGAAAATATGGCTGTTATTCTGTGCCTTTATGGAGCATGCTCACGTAAGAGATTTCTAAAAGGCCGCAATGTCCTTCCTGATAGTTGATTACTGTGCTTCTATGTGTATGTGTATGTGTGTGTTTTCTTTGAACACTATTCTACTTTGTTTTGATTTCCTCTTCTGTTTCTTCATTGAATTTGTCACTTTGTTCTTGAGAAATAAATTCATATCTACTAATCTCTTGAATGCTTGTAAACCAATGGATTGAGAGTTCATTCTTATGGTGGTTAAAACCCTTTATTTCTGTGTCTGCTACAACTTCTGTTCATTGTTCCCATCTCATATCCTTATGCTACCTGATTTGTTAATCACAACCTTTAATCTCGAGTTAAAAATGGCATGGATATCAAGTATCTACATGCATTTGGAGTGTCTGACGCAAGCATCCTCAAAATTTTTAGCATATGGAATAGATAAACATCATACAAATTTACATTTTTTATGATAACCTACTTTCACAATAAGTGTTTCAAATAATCAACTGTTCATTTTAATTAAGGGTAACCAAAAATGCACATAAGTGGCAGGGTTGAGATGCAGCTCAATGTTAAATGTTACTTGAGGGACAGAGTCAAGCCTGGGCAACATTTCGTTTGTTTTGGAGATGTTTCCAGCCTGTATCTATTTGTTGAAACAGTGTTTATGTGTGTGCTGCTACATTTTAATGTCGCTATAAATGGAAATTATTACACGTGGTTACTTTTGGATCATCATTTGTTGAAATTTTTCTGTGAAATTATGAGTTGGGATTAGCAACTATTAACATACATATGGATTTAGTGTGTATTTTGTACTCTTCTTGCATATTTTGGTACTGAATAATGCTTTTTATGGATTGCAGGACTTATTCCCTTGGCGGCTTTTGGGTGGGTCATTGCAACTCATTTGTCTCTTTATCCTGCTATTCTGATAATTCCGGTACATCTTTCTTTTTGTTATACCTATCTGTATCCATAGAATTGCTTAACATGCATGAGATAGTTTTCAAATTTCTTTGCTCAGCTTCCTCAACATAACAAAATCTCCAAGACATATATTCATTGTTCAGTTTTCTCACAGGTGATCTTTTTATTAGGATGTGGTCCAGATTCTCCTCCTAGGAAATTGTTTCTGCAAAGGCACCAACAAAAAGAAGTGTTGAATCAGTCGAAGCTCCCTCCTGGTTTCTCATGGAGACCAATCATTCATTTTGCATTTTGGGCTTTTCTGTGGTCAGTCTATGTGTTGGTTCTGTGTGGCATTTCTTTGAAACAGTTTGGTGGTCTATGGGAGATGTTTAAAAGGTACCAATTATGTCATTAGACATTTTATTGCTTATAACTCAAACTAGATTGCCGTATAAAAAATTTTGACTGTTCATTATGTGTGGCTGGTTTTGTAGTACATATGGATTCATCCTCACCGTGGAAGATTTGTCTCCAAATATCGGTGTCTTATGGTGAGTTCAAATTTATCTTTGGGATACACAGCTTAAGTTGATCACAACTTACAGTCTCATGTCCCTGATATGTTGTGGCAGGTACTTCTTTGCCGAAGTTTTTGAATTTTTCAGGAACTTCTTTTTGATAGTTTTCCATGTCAATATTTTATTTATGATATTGCCATTAGCCATTCGGCTTCGACACCGGCCCTGCTACTTGGCTTTTGTATACGTTGCCATATGTTCCATGCTCAAGTCCTATCCATCAGTAAGTTCTTAGTGTATCTTTTTGGCTGTTCTACTTTTACCTTTTTTCTTCATAACTATTTTATGAAATTTTAACATGCAACACCATCAACTTGTGATTTTAGTTATGTACTACCCATACATGCGACATGAGCTAAATAATAATATAGTTGGTGCAATAAAGTAGTTCCTCGAATTAGGGTAGATGATGAAGTGCACTTATTTTTTTTTCTAGATGCTTGTAATGCACTTGGTTAAATGATGATTGCTGTAGCAGATAGTATCTTGGATAAAATCCACATTGAGTGAGTAAATATGTCACTCATGCCTTAATTAGCAATGTCAGATATGGAAACATGACTGCCTGTGCCACCCTCCTTGAGCATGAATATTATTTAAATATCCAAAACCAAAAGCATCCTTCAATGTTGGTCGAATGTTGCCATACTTTATTGACATTATATTCTAGTTTGAATGCACTAGCTTCAATGATGTAAGTTTACTTGAGATGAGCTCTAAATATTGCTCGTCTCGGTTCACATTGCATCACCTATGCATGTAGTAACTGTGGCGAGATTGTGGCTTGTACAGTGTCATTTTCTTTCTGGAACGTTATTTTTCCTATTCATGAGAACTTGGTTTATTTAATATGACAAACCAGATTGGTTATTCCCTAACCTTTTGTGCTTTAATATCAATTAGGTTGGAGATTCAGCACTGTACTTGGGTTTGTTGGGTTGGTTTGTTAACGAATTAGCAGGCAAGTTAATAGAATCTTTTCCGATATTGAATGAAAATTATCATTGTTTCGTATTTTAAGCCTTATCTCTTCCTTACAGATATGCAATTCTCTCTCTTCCTCTTCTGTGGATATGTCGGGGTTTCTCTTCTTAGCCCTGTCATGCACAACCTATGGATATGGAGGGTACATCTCTTCTTAATTCTTTAATATCTATGTTGCTCCGACTCTTCATTTTTCGTTAAGTACCCATGTTTGAAATCCGTGCTTGACATATTCTCGGACATGGGTATGGATATGACCCTCCAAAGGCTCTCCAAATGAAAATACACATAGGACACATACCCTTATCCAATGCTCACACAAGTCTGAGTAATGTAGCTTAGGACTGCTATTGACGTACTGAAATTTACAGGGCACAGGCAATGCAAACTTCTACTTCACGACAGCTATGGTTTATGCTTGCTTGCAGGTGAGTTACTTCTATTTTTGATTCATTGTTTTTTTATCTGTAACTTGCTATCAGTTGTTGAAAATGAAATTCCAATTTCAACAAATTAGCTTTCTTGTTATTTATGGACGATATTCCAAATGGCATTCGAAATTGTAATTTAGTCGATAAAAGTATCATGGAGGTCTTTGTATTAGAAGTCAGATTGCATTTTGCTCCATGTACTCAAAAAATGAGCAAATTAATCTTTGTATCTTAAGATCAAAGAGCAAACTGATTCTTTTGTTAAAAATTTTGTCCATTTTTACCATTAAAAATTGGGCTAGGTTAGAATGAGGTACATGTGGCATGTCAGTGTAACTATCTAGTTTTTCTGTTAGCCATGTTAATTTTTAATTGTAGAAATGGATGAAAACTTTAATAGAAATGATCAATTTGCTCTTTTGTCTAACGTACAAGGATTAATTTGTCTATTTTTTAAGTCAAAGGGACAATGCAATTTGATTTCTAGTACAAGGACCTCCATGGTAGTTGGAGAGTTTTTGTTTTCGAGGATATGAAGACATGATTATGCCCCTTACTTTGACCTTATTTTGCAGATTGTCTTAGTAGTTGAGGGTGTAAGCGCCATGTTAAACCACGACAGAAAGTTGAGAATCCTAATAACCGGCAAGCCCCAAGATGCCAAATCTTGATTTCTTTTCATGCACCATACCTATCTCCGGTTTCTTCAGCTTATTATTTTGGCACTACGACTACTACGAAGATGATGATCCTTCCCCGGCAGGTTTGTGCCCACCACCATATCTTTGCTCTCAGCATTGTTGTATTGTATCAAGATCATTGCTTACCATCACCGTCACTAGAGTTTGTCGGAAAATGATCATTCATTCCTGTTTGTTTCAGTACATCTGTTAGATGATGAATGGTTGTTGATAACCTAAAAAAGTACTGAATTTTTTCCATCACCCATTAAAGGTGTCAAAATTTCCTTCAAATTGTGTTGTTAAAACCTTCAAACTTTTCAATAGAGAGTAGAGGCTTTTTTTCCACATTTTATGAAAATTTCCTTCAAATTGTGTTGCCAAGTTGTGTTTATGGATTGGATTGAGTCATGGTTTGGATTTTTTTAAAACCTTTTTGGATTTGTTCTTATCTAAGTCCGGTTTAGGTTTGATCGGCTCGAATGTTTGTTTTATTATTTATAATAATAATAAAAATAAAATTTATTATAATATTAATTTTTTTAAATTAAAAAATAATAATTTGGGTTGAGTTGGCAAATTATATTTATATATGAGTATGTATCCGAAATAGTTGTTTGACATCTGACCAACATACTAATGATTTAATGGTCGCTCAAACTCGAGTTAGAGTGTCTGTTCAATGTTTTTTATATTTATATATTTGAAGATCATATTTACATGTTCATATTTGAGTATATATTAAGTGTCGCCCTTCACCATGGATGCGTCCCCGGTCACTAATATTCCTTTATTTGGTTAAATATCTAATTTAGTTTTTTTTTTTTAAATTTTTAGATTTTAAAATTCAAATCCCACATTTGATAGCAATGTATCGGAAAAAAATGACATTATAATAAACTTAACTTGATGCATTTAACTAGAAGACTAATTTGACAAGGTACAATAAAGCAATCTACTTAATACTTTCACCAAACATGATAATAATAATTTAACATTGCGGGTATAAAAACCTGAATGAAACCCACACATTATAATTAATGGTGAAACTTAAATTCAAATATTCAAGGTCCGAAGTTTCAGCCTTTGCTACCAATTGAGTACATTATAGAATAATGTTACACATCGAGTGGTATAAAAGGTTTTAAGTAGGTCTAAGGTTCGATTTGACTTTCAATTTAATCGATGTCCGATGTAACTATTGGGTACCGAAAAAAAAAATTGCACTAACATAAACACCTCTACTTTCTTTTGAATCTTAATTGACAATAATGCCCACAACAACATTGGATATCCCCGTACAAACTAATGAAAATTAATTGTAATTTGATTAGTTCCCGACTCAATCAGTTCAACCATTTTATTTGGATTCATATATCGATTAGTTCTTGTTTAATCGATCAATCCAATTCGATTCCAACGACTATGAAAAATAGAACTTGAAGAGTTATTCCACTCATTTATTAGTTCTTGTTTAATTGATTAATATAATTCGATTCCAACGATTACGAAAAATAGAACTTGAAGAGTTATGTCACTTGGCTCAACACGACTCTTGATTTAGTCGAGATATAATGTAGTTAACAGTTTCTTTTGAATCTTAAATGACAATAATACGCACAATAACATTTGATATCCCCATATACAGACTAACGGAAACCAGCTGTAATTTAACTGAAAAACCGTCCTTTTCCGTCCACCCAATAAAAAGAGTTGCCACTTTCGTCTGGTTCATTCCGTCACCAAGCAAATAATTTCCCGGCCCGCACACAAACAGAAAAAAGCAAGAGAGAGAAAAAAAGGGAGGGAAAACCCTAGAGAGAGAAAGACGGAGAAATGGACGGCAGCAACTCTACGGAGGCGGAGCGGTGGCTGACCATAGCGGAGAAGCTACTCGCGTCACGTGACTTTCACGGGACAAGGACTTTCGCAATCCGAGCTCGAGAATCGGCTCCTGTCCTCGCCGATCAAATCCTCGCCGTGACAGATACTCTCTTAGCCGCACAAGCCAATCCTCATGACTGGTACGGGATTCTTCAACTCATTCCTTTAACTCAGTCCATGGAAGTAGTGGCGAGTCAGTATAGGAAACTCGCTATTCTTTTGAATCCTGCGGAGAATACGCTTTCGTTTGCAGATCAGGCGTTTCGATTAGTTTCTGAAGCTTGGAATGTGTTGTCTAATCCTTCTAAGAAGCTTATTTATGATAATGAGTTGAGATTTCTTCAGTTTGGTCCGGTGAGTCAGATGAATCAACTCGGCCAGTTCAATCAGCAGCATTACCATCATCAACCAGAGCTTCAACAGCAACAGCAACCGCAAACGCAGATGCTGTTCATGCAACCGCAACCTCCTCCACCGCCTAAAGAAACGCAAACGCTGTTTATGCAAACGCCGCAGAAGGAAACGCAAACGCAAGTTACGCAGTCACTATTTGTGAGAAGTCCTAGGAGTAATAACAAAGATGGAAACGCGGAATTAGAAGGAGGAAGACAGCTGGGTTTAAGTAATACTCTACCTGAGTCAACTCGGCCGGCTGAGTCAGCTTGGACGAGGCAGATTTATCAGTTAGGTTTAGCTGAGCCGAGTCAGGTTAATCAGACAGGATCAGTTGGTTCGAGCCATATTAGTTGGCCGGAGCCTATACGGCCTAGCCAGATTAATCGGCCTGAGCCTATTCGGGCGAGCCAGGTTAATCAGCCAGGAACATCTAGCTCTAGTCAGTTTAATCTGACTCAGCCGACTCGGACGGGTCAGATCAATAACACAGCATCTCCTTCTCCTCCTCCTAATCCTTCTCCTCCTACTTCTACTACGGAGCGTAGTCGGGCAGAGCCAACTAGTGTGACTCAGAAAACCAATTTAACTCGTCCTGATGAAGCTACTGAGTCAGAGGGACCGGCATTCTGGACGCCAACTAGTGTGACTCAGAAAACAAATTCGACTCGTCCTAATGAAGCTATTGAGTCAGAGGGACCGGCTTTCTGGACACCAACTAGTGTGACTCAGAAAACAAATTCGGCTCGTCCTAATCAAGCTACTGAGTCGGAAGGACCGGCTTTCTGGACGGCATGTCCGTACTGTTACGTTCTCTACGAGTATCCAAATGCGTACAAGGATTGTACACTTAGGTGTCAGACTAAGAACTGCCGGAGAGCTTTCCATGCTATGGTGATACCTTCGCCGCCATTCAACGGAAATGACACATATTTCTGCTGTTGGGGGTTTTATCCCTTAGGATTTTCCGGGAATGGTAAGAATATGGGCCGTAAATTTCCCAGTTGGTCACCAATTTCCTCCGTGTTTACTTGCTCTAACAACAAGGATGAAGGAAAACAAAAGAACCCCAAAAAATCTGCTCCAAGAGTGTTTTATGATGAAAATGATGTATATGTTGAGATTTCTGATCCGAGTATGGGTTCTGAGGATAATGATGAATGACCAGAAAAATGAAAGAACGACAAAAAAAAAGGCGGAGAATGCTGAGGGTAAAGGATCTATGGGGGAGAAATGCAATGAAACATAGACTGAAGTAAGGGAGTAATGAATAATGACCAAGTTTAATATTGGTCTTTCTGCTAATTGTAGTAAATAATTGGCTATTGAAAACTTGATGGACATTAGAGGCCATGGATGAGAAATACTCCTAAATTGCTTCAGGTTATCATGTTTACTGCTTTTCTGTTTGTTTCAGTCTTGTACTGTAATTTGAATTGCTATATTTTACTGGTTTAGGGGTTTCAATTGTAGTCAAAGCTTCTTTGTTGTATATAGTCCGTTTTTTATGATTTTGTTTATATGGTGTGTGTTGATAATGAGTTATGGTACGAGTTTTTTGGAATTAAAAGATGTTAGGATTATTGTTGTATAGCAAGGGTTTTACTTCAGGTTTTTATTTCACTGATATTCTGTCAATTTTGGGCCGGTATTGCAATTTGAATTGCCATTTTTGCTTTCATTGTGGCTTTATTATTCGGGGTTGTGCCGTATTTTATTTTCCATACCATAGTAAAAAGCTTCTTTATTGTAGCAATTAAAAAGATGTTATGGTTATTGTTGTATAGCAAGGGTTTTACTTCAGGTTTTTATATTCACTGATATTCTGTCTGTTTCGATCTGGTATTGCATTTTGAATTGCTACTTTTGCTTGTTTCGTGGTTTTATTATTCGGTCATGCCGTAGTTTATTTTCCATTCCATAGTAAAAGCTTCTTTATTATATATAATCTGTTCTCTTTGCTATCGGGTTTATCATGAATCATGATTAATTTGAGGTGAGGCAATTTATGATTTTGATTGAGTTTTATTTAATGTTATGTTGTTTTTGCTGATGAGAACCAAATTATGGTATGAGTTTTTGGAACTAAAAAGATGTTATGGTTTCTAATTTGATGTTTATGGATGGTGTGGAGTATCAGTTTATTTTTCGTATAACAGTAAGTTGTTTTCTTGAGTAATGTCTAAGGTGAGATCTTATTATTGTGGGATTCTGAAGGATCTTTTTTAAATCAACGACTGCTGTTAAAGGACAGAAATGGAAGAGACTGTAGCCGTTTGATCAAGGCACATCAGAAACTAGGAACTTGTGCTGGTGAGTTGGAACTTGTTAAATTTGTTACCGTATATGTTTTTTTTCTGGAAAACAGTTTGTCTCCTTCTTTAGTGTTGAAATTGGTTGAATTGGTTAAAAAGTAAACTCAGGTTTCTAAACGTAATTCTATGAGGCATGATCACTGGTAGATTGGTGTTTCTTTTTCTTCCTTTTTTTTCAACTGATCCCACTATACCTATTAGATTTGTTTCAAAGAATATCAGAGTTGGCAAATTCCTTCTTGTTTGGAGAGGATTCATTGCTTTTAGGGTATTTTTGTGTAACTATCAGTATTTGTTGCCTTTTATGGTCATTATTGATTGCTTGGAATGACACTGGTTGTATTGGAAATATGGGGTTCTAATCTCTGGTACGGTATACTTAATTTTTTTTCTAAAGCTTTGTACGTATCCATTCCTGTATTCGAATATGTATCGGATACGAAACTGAAGAATCAGAGTAACATAGGTGGGTTAGGATTGTTTGTTATTACATTCGCTTGTGACATTCGTCTTTTGCCTGCATTGAGATTTCGGTATTGCAGCATGGACATCTTATTACCACGGCATCAACGATCAAGTTTCGGGATTTCACCAAGACAGTCAAACCGGAAGAAAGGTAACTTATTCTGTCAAATTACTATGTTCTAAACAATATCTGTAGGAAGCACATACTTTACATTCTTGGTCTGATTTTTTTTTCTTTTTGGTATCATATTATCTGTGTTTAATATTTGTGTTGGATTATATATACGTACTTTCCACATGCGCATTAAATGGTGCCATGTGAGACTTAATGATAAAAACGGAACAAATCATTTATTTAATGATCATATGTTAGATTTTTAAAATTCGATAATCATAATGTAATTTAAATTATACACGAGTAAACTTATAACTTATTCTGATATAAATTATTACAAATCTTGTACTTGTATACTCTGTATTCTACACAAGATAATAAAATCCCATATAATATGAATATTATTTAATTATACAAATAATTACAATTCGGGTAAATTATATCAAGGTTATATGTTTTGATTGATAAGTTTAGAAAGTTGCAACATTTTATTGAATTATTTAAAGGTTTTCATTTAAATTATTAATTTATTTGAAGGTTATATTTTAAGTTATTGAGCTGTTAAGTTATTTGTTTAAAAAGAAAGTTTGGCTAGCGAGCTCTAAATGATGATTTGAGTGAGTAAAAAAATTTATTTTATATCCAAGTCGATCTAATGGTCAGTATTAAAGATAGGAAAAGAAAGCCGTTTAGATTTTAGCCCGTAAATTTGTAATGTTGAAAGTTCTTTCATGCAAAAAACTAAACCATGGAGAATGAGGAAAACTTTCGATTAGTACAAACAATGCAAATAGAGAAACCATATAACATTGATTTTAAAAGTCCAATAATTTAAATGAAAATTTTCAAATAATCAGTGACCATTTTATAATTTTTTAAAATTAAATGACTAAAATATAAATATATATATATAGTACACTTAGATTGTATGCCTGTGATAAGTATCTCATATAGTACACTTAGATTTGTATGCTTGTGATAAATATCTCATATGGTAAGAAACCCCGATGATCCAACGAAACAAATGATGCCGACCTTTTGATTATTAAGTCAACGATCCTTTATTCAAGGAAAATTGGATCCATAATTCGAATAACAAAACAAACAATGATTCTGTCATTAAAACTTGAACTGAGCCATTTGCAGAAAAGTACACCGTATCTTCCCCAAATCTCTATTTGATCTACATTTCATCACTGTTCTTCAGTTTCCATTTATGGGTCTTGAAATCACAAGAAACACCATTGAACCCCAATGATTTGAAGGCCTTGAATGGATTTTCAAGCTGCCTGGAACCAATGTTCTTGGATGGAACAACAGCAACTCTGTTTCGGATTGCTGCACTTGGACGCCTGCAACGATTCCACGAGCAAAAGGGTGATGGCTTTGGAACTAGGTCAAAAGAATCTTTATGGAACAATTTGTGATTCCATTGTAGGGTTAAACCAGTTGAGAATCCTGAACCTTTCTCATAACCAGCTTCACGGTTCACTTCCGACCGAGCTTTTTTGCATGGAGAAACTGGAAATCCTTGACATAAGCGACAACAGGTTCGTTTATAGAATCCCTTAAGAGCTTCCTTTATCATCGTCTATATGGTACATTAATGTTTCGAAGAATGGTTTGTTTCAGTTCCATGGGTGAAAATCTCTGCAAAAACTCATCATCATCCAATATCGAGGTTCTTGATATGTCAATGAACTTCTTTGGGGAAGTTCAACAAGGCCTGTCAAACTGTACTTCATTGCAGTATCTCATGATCAATGGCAACAATTTCAGGAGTTTACCAAGGGGTATCTTCCAAATGATGCAAAATCTTTAGAGTTTTGCATCTTCAAAACAACAGCTTTTCAGGGACATTGGATCATGGGATTGGTCATCTTTCAAACCTTCTTGAATTAGACATCTCTTCTAATTCATTTACAGGGGTTTTCCTAAATGTGTTTGGGATCCTAGGAAAGCTTGAGAAATTCTCTGCAAGTTCAAATAACTTCAATGGAGCTTTGCCAACCTCATTGCCCAACTCACCTTCAATTACAACCCTTGATCTCCACAACAACAGCTTGAATGATCCAATTAACCTAAACTGTACAGCCATGACCCAGCTCAGATCCCTTCACCTTGGGTCTAATAAGCTCTATGGTTCAATCCTCCATAGCCTTTCCCCTTGCAAGAGCTTGAACATATCCAACCTTGGCCACAACAACCTTGATGGTCAAATCCCTGAAAGTTTCAAGAATCTCAATGCCCTCACAGTGCTTTCACTCTCAAGGACCAACCTGGTCAACCTCTCATCCACCCTTAAGATTCTGCAGCACTTCAAAAACTTGACTGTTTTGATGCTCCCTGAAAATTTTCAGGGCGAACAGATTCCTGGTGATGCTTATTTTCAATTTAGAAGCCTCAAGGTACTCAGCATTGCCTACGGCGAACTGCGGGGATCGATCCCACCATGGTTGCTTGGCTGCAACGGGTTACAATTCTTGGACTTGTTGACGAACCATCTGACCGGAACCATTACCTGTTTTACCTGGATTTGTCAAACAATTCATTCACAGGTGAGATACCAAAAGGGTTAACTCAACTACAGGCCCTCATCGACATTGACAATTCGTTGTTAGGGACTTCTTTAGGATTCCCTTTGTTCAGCACCGGTATTGACGGTGCAACTTTTCTTTACAATAACATCATAAGTTTCTTACCAACATTGGACCTGAGTTACAACATGAGTGGAACCATTTGGCCAAGTTTTGGCAACTTGAGAAGGCTTCATGTTCTAAACCTCAACAAGAATCGCTTGAGAGGCTCGATCCCAGAGCCTTTGTTGGGGATGAAAAACTTGGAAACCCTGGACTTATCTCGTAACAAATTATCTGGAAAGTACCAGAATCACTTGTGCAGCTCAGTTTTTTGTCCAAGTTCGGTATGGCATATAATGAACTTCATGGGGAAATCCCCATGGGAGGTCAGTTCATGACTTTCCCATCTTCAAGCTTTCAAAGGAACAATGGCCTTTGTGGTGGACCTTATATTCCATGCTCACTTCAACAGGCTCCTGTTGATGAATCTCCAAGTGAAGCAATGACAGTATTTGGTCCACAATTCGGATTCGGTGTTGCTACTGGCTTTGTTCTCACCATTATCGTCTGCTTTATGTCTGGTTGGATCCTTCCAAGAAAGACAACATTCAAATATAGATGCTTTACAAGTAAATCCAGTCACCATGACTAGCTTTTTTTCGATGTCTGCTGTACAGCTTTTCAAGTTGTAGACTGCTAAAAGTATCTTCGAAACCATTGTACTAAGAGTTAGATTACATTTTGTATCATCTATTCAAAAAAATGAGCAAATTAATCTCTTTACGATAAATCAAAGAATAAGTTGATCTTTTTTATTAAAAAAATTCCATCAATTTATATTGTTAAAAACTAATGTGATTGGTAGAATAATCAAAGTGTCATATGACGTGTCACATATACCTCCTGTTGGTAGAAATTGATAGAATTTTTAACAAAGGACCAATCTACTTTTTGATATAATGTATAGAGAAAATTTTTCTCATTTTTTGAGTAAAAAAGACCAAATACAATCCAACTCGTATAAGGTATCCATGGTACTTTCACCGTTGTAGACTGTATATAGAGATGCTTCTTTTACAAAGTCAATATATATATATCGTAATGATCTATCAACCACATAAGTAATGCTTGCACATTCCAATCCGAATCAACTGTGGACAATAACAGTAATATTTGAATCCAAATATTATCGGAATTCTCATTACCCAAATCCGCATAAAACAGATTGGAAAATTGCAAATATCATTTCACATAGGCCATAGAACAATACTGCTTTAACCAGTTTATCTTATGCTACAACTAACCCTAAAACTATCCAACGAATTTCAGCTTTGCAGAGGTTTCTGGGGATGAAAACGGAACAGAATACGTGATCTAATTGTAGATTAAACATCATGAGAATCTCTATGATGATTCATATAAGTAAAGACTGATCTAATTGTAAACTAAATGTTCGATCCAAGACCAGAGTCTGTCCCCAGGTTTGCAAACTTCACCTCAAAACCACTGCCGCTTTCCTTAGAGCTAGATACCTTTGCACATACTCATTGGGAAGAGATCTCACAAGCTTGAAAACATCGGCATTTGCATAGCGGAGATTCGTCCTCGGATCGTGGTACGGTGCCTGCACAACAATTACAAGTTTATTGTTCTTTATTTTGTTCCCGGAAATTGAATTTTGCCATTTACATCACAAGTTTCATATATGAATCCAAACCATTGATGTGTGCATCAAGACCAATCGGATTAACTATGGGATAAATGTAACTATCACTTTTATTAACTAAAGCATTCTTTATCTACGAAACATATAATATCTCCATACTGTGTTTGAAAATGTCATACAGAAGTGTCAGACACCAATACTTCAAGAAAAAACGAAGAATAGGAGCAAAGCTTAAAGCATATGTTCTGAAACAAACCTCAAATCCCGTTATATCACAAATTCTTTTGCACGGTTGCATCGAAGGCGGTGATTCGATATTAACATCTGCAAAAATCCAAATTACACAAAGGAAATAGTTTCATCATTAATAACCTTGCCATCGAATTCTTTAGGTAAAAGTACCATGGAGACCCTTGTACTAGAAGTTAGATAGCATTTTGCTCCTTACTGAAAAAATGAGCAAATCAGTCTTTATATGATAAATTAAAGAGAAAATTAGTCCTTTCAATTAAAATTTTCTATCTATTTTTATTGTTAAAAATTTATGATTGACGGAATAACCAAATATTTACACACATAGCTTGCCTAGTACATCTCATTTCGACGTACAAGGATCAGTTTTTTAAGATTAGAAATGAACGAAATTTTTAACAAAATGATGAATTCGCTCTTTGATCTAACATTCAACCACTAATTTGCTATTTTTTGAGAAGAGGAGCAAAATGTAATTCGAAGTACAAGCCCTGTACTTTTACAGGTTTCTTTGCAAAAAAAATACTAAAACAGCAACATAAGCTTCTAATCATGGAATTCCTCTCAAAATAACATCATGTCAAGGTTTTCCACTACGGAATTTCGTTATAATTTCAAAGAAATAACTGAGTTAACAATAGAATCCAACTTTTTCCGAAAAAAAAACCGTAGATTGATCCAATTGTTAACTATTCAATGTACTTAAATCAACACAAATGAACACAAGAAAGAAACCTAAAAAAATTGAAATAGGCTTACAATTGGGTTCATCAGGAGAGTAATTCTGGCAATTTTCAGCTTGAAGGATTTGCTTGAGCTGTTTCCATCTCACTTTCGATTGGCCCTTTGGGTATTTCTCATACATTTGAATCCTCTTGAAACTCATATGCGTTGGCAATACCAACTCTGCTTTTATCACCTCTGCTTCCATTGATTTCCCAATAATCTCAAATCCCTAAATAAACTCAGACCTCCCGAAATGAAATTGGGGCAAATAAAGAAAAAAAAAAGGGGGGCGGGGGAGATAGGGGAATAATACGACGCCGGATTTGGGTCAATGCGTACGCTTATCTTTTAGGACCGAGATTAATAGGTCAAATTCTAATATTAGTCCCTCTGCTATCCGTAAGTTACATATTTAGTCACTATACTTTAATTTGATATTTTTAGTGCTACATTTTTTTTTGAATTTTGAAATTTTAGTCCATAAACCAAATGATAGCTATTAAAAATTATTAAGTTAAATTATGCTATTTTTAGAATCTCATTCGACAAATATATTATCATGTGTAATGACAAATGTCTAAAAAGTTTTAAAGATGTTAAAATTAAATTATAAATATTTGAGAGGGATCAAAAGACAATTCAATTATATTATATTAATTTATACTTATATTTTTAAGGACCTTAGAAGCAATTTTGTTATTTTCCAGGAGGCAAGGGTATGTCATTTTAGTTAATGGATACAACCATTTGAATCAAAATTAAAATGTTAAATTCTGTAATTAGTCTTTATTATCATGTGTAATGTTATGCCACTTATTATTTTCACATATTATTCATTAAAGAAAATTAAAATTTCGAAAAAAATGGGGACTTAGAATTATCTAATTAGAAAAAATGGGCTAAATCTACAACAGTACACATAATACAAGACTATTAATTGAATTTAATCAAACAAATTTAACTGTTTCTGTTTGAGCCAATACTAAAATTTCAAAATTTGAAAAGTACTACTAAAATGTACCAATCTGAAAAGTACAGAGACTAAAATTGATCAAATTACGGTATAAAGACTAAGCTCGCAACTTTTGCAAAGTACAGAGACTAGTAGCAGAATTAAACCAAATTAAAATTTCAAAACTCAAAAAATATAAAGGCTAAAAATTATCAAATTAGAAAACAGAGATTAAATCCACAACTTGCTTATAAATTATAATACGATACTAATATCAGGAATTTACTTAGCGGATTTAACTTCTATTGTTTGGTTTAGGACTGAAACTTCATAATTTGAAACAGCAGAAGGGTTAGAAATGACCAAATTGATAACTTACGCATAATACAAGGATTAATAGAAACATTTGACCAATAAAAAAAGATATCGTGTCACCGTCATCCTAATCTTTAAGCATAACTAAACGACGTCGGGCTCTCCTCTCTTTTTACTTTTTATTTTTTTTTTCTTTTTCTAAAAAGCCATAAATAACGTACAACACGACATTATTTGAAGCAGTAAAACAAAAACAAAATAAATCAAATTATAATCTATTACTTTATTTATTCATCCCTAAATTTGGTAATATTTTTTAATTTGATTTCTAAATTATTTTTTAAGTTATTTTATTAAAGTGCAATGTATCACACATTTACTTAAACTTTTAAAAAATTATATATAAAATCTAAAAATTATGTAGAAATTATAATTTTTTTAAGTGATAATATATTAGAGTGTTACGACACTAATGAAATTCAAGTTTAAGGGTCAAATTAAAAGAGACTACTGTTGAGGGGGAATCGATTCTCTTATTGGGAGAAATTTCTGAAGTGTCATCCTCTAAGCAATCGACCCAGACATTGAACAATAGAGGTATTGTATCTGATGTGTCTATACTCGATTTTAGTCTCGGGGTTTGTCTTGCAACTCCAATATATTAGCAATGTTCTAACCCTTTTAAGACCCATTAAGGGCTTGGACTTCCACCAAGGCTCAAATGATAAAACATTTTCTTGGTGTACCTAGGGATTCCTTGATAAACTCCATGTACCTCTTTGAGTTCTTCTTGGAGTCAAAAGACAAAACCCTAAGGTTAAAACCGAGCATAGACACCTCGAATATAATATCTCCACTGTTTGAAGTTTGAGTTGACTGCTCAGAAAATGACACTTCAAAATTTTCTTTCAATAAAAGAGCCAATTTCCGCTCAACAACTACCAAGCTCCAAGGCTAATATGAAAAAAAAAATCGATGACCAAAGTGAAAAATTATCACATTTAGGGACTAATCATTAATTTATCCCTTATTTACTCGTACAAGTTTAAAATACTTGGGTTTTTTTTTCTTCTTATTTTAAAGCAATAACTTAAATTCTCTTTCAAGTATCAACTCCTCAAGGGCACTCTGGTCTTCTCTCAGTTCTTAATTTCTCCATGTAAAGCTTCAATTCCACCCCCCCCCCCCAAAAAAAAAAAAGATTTTTGAAGATCATTATCGTTCACAGGTAATTAAATAACGATTTAAATTACTAAAATGAACAAAAAAAAAACAGAAAACAAAAAAACCCTTTAATCGATCTGTTTCAAAAAATAATAATAATTGAGTGAAAAGGTCAAAACTTTTTTTTAGTTCAATTGTTATATTATGCTTGAAGTTAAGGTTTTTAAGTGGATCTTTTGATTTTGGTTGATAGTTATTTCTGGGTTTTTATTTTTTTTTCTTTTTTGGTTTAAGTAATTGAATTTCTAAGAGAGTTTATGGAGTGTTGGGTTTTTTTTTTAGAAATTTATCTATCAATCCATGAAATTTCTTTGATAGTATGATTTGATTATTTTGTGATTGACTGATTTGTATATATTTTGTAAAATTACAGGTATGAGGAACTTCATTCTTGAATTTGAGTACTTTGCCGAAGATCTGTGTTGGTATTTTTTCGAAGCTTTCGACATTGTTGCTGAGGAATTTATTGCGTTCTTCCAGGTCTTAATTTCCTTCCTTGAGTTCTTATTTCATCTCTTGTTTTGCCTCATCTTGATTGCTTAGATTGTTGACGTAATTCGGGTTTGAAATCGAGAGTTTGTTCGTGTTAGTAATTGAAAGGTTCGAGTCCTTTTCGTTGTGTTTTAAAACCTTGCTTGAGAGCTTTGTTCATCTCGTTTGCCTCATCTTGATTGCTTGGATTGTTGACGAAATTCGGGTTTGAAATCAAAAGCTTGTTTGAGTTAGTGGTCGAAAGGTCCAAGTCCTTTTTTCGATCGTGTTTTAGCTTTGTTCATCTTGTTTTGCCTCATCTGGATTGTTGATGAAATTTGGGTTTGAAACTAAAAGCTTATTTGAGTTAGTAAGCGAAAGGTTCGAGTCCTTTCCATTCGTGTTTTAGCTTTGTTCATCTTGTTTTTCCTCATATGGATTGCCTGGATTGTTGACGAAATTCGGGTTTGAAACGGAAAGCTCATTCGAGTTAGTAATTGAAAGGTTCAAGTCCTTTTTGATTGTGTTGTAGTTCTGTTCATCTTGTTTAGATTGCCGTTGACGACTTTTTGGGATTTCGATATCGAATACTTATTTGATTTGGAGGAAGCTGAAGGTTTGAGTGTTTTTTTCCGGGTCTTGCTGTGATGGGATCAATTCAGAATACGGTTCATTATTGTTGTGTTTCGAAGGCTAACAGGACTCTATATGAATATAGTAGGGGAGATCATGAGATTGAAAATATGGCTGCCTTGTGTTTAGAAAGGACTATGTCATTCCACAAATGGTATTTCGAGACTATAGGTAAATGGACTTTCGGGTTTTTATTCGAAGACGGGTGTGTTTATTTCGCGATTGCCAATAAAGCTGTCGAAAACCATGGTGTGCTTCGGTTCCTACAGCACATGAGAGATGAATTTAAAACCCTTGCTAGGAAAGGTTCGAGAAGTAGTTTCTCAGGTATGAGTTCGATCGGTGTCGAAGAGCAACTAGTCCCAGTTATTCAGCGCTTGATAACTTCTTTAGAGCAAGTTTCGCATAGTGACAATGACTGGAAAACCAAGGTTCCAGTATCGGATTATCCAAGTCACTCCCCATCTTCAAGCAATAAAAATGCCAAACTTGAAGCTGCTAGTTCCACGAAAGCCCCTTTGTTGGGAAAATCAAGCAAGCAAGAGAAGAAAAATAAGGATCACATAGTTGCAGTGAGAGACATCGAGTTGGAAGAACATCGGAAATCAACAGATAGAGTAAAAACTGATTCAACCACATTAGATCCAAGTAACCAAAACGGAGCAAGTTCATCAATCACATTACAAAAGGACTTGGGTTCGACAAGGATCAGACCCGGATCTCAAAACATGCGTAAGAAATGGTGTCGCCAAGTGCGTATTGTTCTCGCCATTGATGTGGCTATTTGTTTAGTATTGTTAGTGATTTGGCTGTCAATTTGTAATGGCATATCATGCACCCGATAAATCATATTCCGATTTCCAATGCCACAGCCCCGGAGATCGGAAGTCGGTATGTATTTCGAAATTACTTATGTATAGTTTCGTGGTGCTTATGTAAATCTTTATCATATTGTTTATTTGAGTTTTTTTAGCACCATATTCTGCACTGCCATTTAATATAATGCTTATAGTTGCAGATTCGAAAACGATGCCGTTTCTGTCTCGGATATACTTGAAAGCTTCATTTTAACTTGGTTTTCAAATCCGATCATTTCAGATTCAACATTCGGCATTCATCCGAGTTTGAATCCAAAAACGATAACCATTTAAGTAATCATATGGTCATTTTGGTTCTCTTTGGTGTTTAAAATAATTTATAAATTTTAAAATATTAATGTGCTCAAATTAATCTTTTATTCCAAATAATGTTAATATTTACTATTTCATTTTGGAAATGAAATCTTTTGTTTTAAATTGTAATTGAAATAAATATTTTTCAAAAACATTTTTACGCTTTTGGATTTCCTTGATCGGTTCAAAGTCATTCTCCCGAACAATCCGATCTGGTTCGAACATCCTTGAATGTGACTACCGTCTACCGTATACCTGAGGGTTCGGGCCAAAGATGCCATCACATGAAAAAATGGAACATTTACAACAGGCATGAAATTAGCTCAAAGCAGAACTGTCTTGGACTAAGCAGTTTAACCCGACTCAAAACAACTGTGTTATTTTGACTTTTCATTTTGTCGTTAAAAAGTGCTCATGTCCAGCACTCGTATATTCGACGTTCACCAAAAAGAACCAAGTCACATGATCAGACACACTAAACCCAAACATAGATAACCGAAAAAAGAAAAAAAGAAAACCTTGAATCTACCTCGTCTTGCATCCTCACGAGGGTATTGGATGCCAGTGTCGCCACAGCAGAGAGATTGCCGATGATTAAAATGTTTTCAACCTGCAAAAGGAATTGTAGACTGTAAATAATGTCTTTCATACCGTAAGGCCTAAAGGACTAGACGTTGTTCTCATAAGGTTTGGGTGGTTCGGTTCGCAATATACAATAAGAGCTGGAAACAACTTAAAGAAATGCCATTTTTTAAGTGACAAGAAGGGCAGAAATGCAGCTTCGAAACTAATTCCGGGTCAGTAACATTACCAAGTATCCGGTCAAGGTAAATAACTAATAGTTGGATAAAAGAGAGTGAGAGAACCCAAAGCCGCTGAGCAAGACTCACACAGCAGTTAAAGCTTTCATGACAAATGCAAAGTAAAAGGATGGGCACAGTTCTGCATCTTTTAGATTGGTAGGCGAAAACCACTTACGGAAACATAAGCATGTAATGCCGAAAACATAAGCATCGATAACTAAATCGATAATGATCCATAATGACAAATTTTATTCTGCTATTAATCCACAATCCACTGAAGCTTTATCCAGAGATATATTAACAAGCCTAAATAACTCAATGAAAAAGAACAGTCAGAGAACTTACCATCCATTCATGCGATTCTGCAAGTATCACGGTAAACAGAATATTCAATCTTCAACCTGGAAAATGTCTCATGGTATGTACAGTAAGTTCTCTAACCTATCTTACCAAACAGGAAAACAATGACAAAACATGATGATGCAAAATGTAAAGTCTAATTCAGGTCAGGGAAGAACTACGAAATGAGATCCTTAGTACCTTCCATATAATTAAAATACAATAAGCATACAATTAAAGTGACTACAACCGTGCGGGGATAAAACGATCTTACTTCACTCAGAAGCCTTAACTTTATCATCCCCGACAACTGAGAGTATAGGCAAACTACTGAAAAATTCATCTAGACCCTCGAAAAAACCGTTCCCTTCATTGTTATCCTCTTCCTCGTTTCCAGCATCATTCCCCTTACTCCTCCCTGCCACCGGCTCTTCTGCCTCGTTCCGAAACTCTACGTTCAAATCCAACTTCCCCAAAACCTTCGTTCCTCTTTTCATCTGCTTCCTTCTGCTTGATTCAGCAGTTGACACACTGTCCGGCACCATGGACGCACCACTCGAATTCCCACCATGATCCGCATTAACTTGGTCATCACCCCCCTGCTTCACTCTCTCACTCTGTGGTTTCTTTGCATATCTCCCCCTAGATCCTTTCCCTTTAGAATTGTTCACCTTTTTCTCCCTCTTTTCATTTCGCCAATCATCATCATCATCCTCATTCTCGGAACTCATGCTCGAATCAGAGATCTCTACATATACATCTTGTTCATCATAAAACAGCTTTGGAGAAGACTTTTTGGTATTCATTTGTTTTCCAGCATTCTTGTTGTCAGGGCAAGCAAACATGGTCGAAATAGGTGACCAATTTGGGAAATTACCATTACGAGATAATCCTATAGGGAAAAAACCCCAGGAGCAGATATATGTGTCCTTTCCGTTCATCGGTGGCGGTGGTATCACAACTGCATGGAAAGCTCTCCTACAGTTCTTAGTTTGACACCTTAGCGTACAGTCCTCGTACACCTTCAGGTATTCACAGAGTGTGTAACAGTACGGACAAGCCGTCCAGAATGTTGGTTCCTCTGACTCAATAGCTTGATTAGCCCGAGTCACATCAGTTGGCTCTGTCTGAACAGGTGGAGAAGGTATCACAACCGCATGGAAAGCTTTCCTGCAGTCCTTAGTCTGACACCTTAGTGTACAATTCTCGTACATCTTCGGATACTCAAAACGAGAGTAACAGTGCGGACAAGCTGTCCAGAAAGTTGATCCCTCTAACTCGGTAGCTTGACTAGCCTGAGCCGAATTGGTTTCCTGACTCGCACCAGTTGGCTCTACCCGACTATTCTCCTTAGTAGGAGTAGTAGGAGTAGGAGTAGGAGCAGGAGCAGGAGCAGGAGCTGCTGAGTGATTAATCTGATCCATCCGAGTCAGCTCAGTCTGATTAATCTGGTTTGCCCCAACAGCCTCAGGTTGATTAATCTGGCTAGTCCGTGTTGGCTCCGGCCAACTAATTTGGCTCGAACCAACGGATCCCGTCTGGTTAATCTGACTCGGCTGAGTTAAACCAGTCTGATTAATCTGCCTCGTCCAAGTTGACTCAGAAGAATAATTATTTAAACCCAACTGCTCCCCTCCTCCTAATGTAGCATTTCCATCACTGTTATTATCTCTAGGGCTTCTCACAAACAGTGATTGCGTAACTTGCGCTTGCGTTTTTTTCAACGGCGTTTGCATAAATAGCGTTTGCGTTTCTTTTGGCGGTGGTGGTTGCTGCATAAATAGCGTCTGCGTCTGCGGTTGCGGTTGCTGAACTTGTGGCTGTTCTTGTTGATAATGTTGCTGACCGAGTTGACTCACATGACCAAACTGAAGAAACCTCAACTCATTATCGTAAATGAGCTTATTAGAAGGATTCGACAACACATTCCAAGCTTCAGAAACGAACCGAAACGCTTGATCCGCAAAAGACAACGTGTTCTTCACAGGGTTCAAGAGAATCGCGAGTTTCATATACTGACTCTCCACGACTTCCATGGATTGAGTTAAAGGAGCGAGTTGGAGGATACCGTACCAGTCACGAGGGTTAGATTGAGCGGTTAAGAGAGTGTCGGTGACAGCTAAGATTTGGTCGGCGAGGACAGGTGCCGATTCTCGAGCTCGGATCGCGAAAGTCCTGGTGCCGTGAAAGTCGCCGGAAGCGAGTAGCTTCGCCGCTATAGTTAGCCATCGCTCCGCCTCGGTGGTGTTGCCGTCGTCCATGTCTACCAGTCTTTCCTCTCTCCAGGGTTTTTCCGTTTCTCCCTCTCTCTTTTTTGGGAAACTATTTGTTTGGTAAGGAAAGGACAAAGCTCGTGGCCTCTGGGTTTTTTTTTGGGTGGACGAAAAAGTACAGCTTTTTCAGACAATTAACCGGGGTTTATGGTTGGCTTGGATGAGATATAAATAACTGTATAGGCGTGTTATTGTCATTTAAATTTTAATGTTAAAAAAAGGTAAATTCAAAGTTGGATTCATAAGTTCTGATATTAGGCATAAAAATAAAAAAAATTACAATTTATTCTTTTCGATTATATACTTTTATCATTTTAGTCCCTCACAGTTAAATACATTTATTTCTGTCACTCAATTTTAATAAAATTTTGATCACTCATTTTACTTTTTAAAATTTTTTTATTCTTTTAAAATTAATTTTAATTTTTTAGAAAGAAAATTAACTTAGAAATTTTACAATGAATATTTGGATTAGAAACATCATTTTATCTTTTTAGTTTTATTTTTCATTTTAGCATTAATTTCAGTTTTATTTTTCAATAAAAGTGAAGGAAAAACCCTCCAAATTTTACAATAAAGTACCTAATTTTTATAGAAAAATATTAAATATTTTAAAACTTGTTACACCCGCAATGTAAAAATAATATTATATACATATGTTTTGAAGAATAATTATTTTTATTAAAATAAACTCATATGGTTCTCAAACCACACTGAATTGCATATATTTGCACTTAGATTTGAATCGAATTGCATTAAATTAAAATTTTATTTTATACATTTTAATTTATTATGCACACTTTATTATCTCCATCAATTGCATATCTAAATAATTTAATCCAATAATTTTTGTTTTAATACTGCACATATTTCATGTATTATTATTAATTAATTTTAAACCATATATTTTATTATTTATTGTTTTTGTAGACACACATTTATATTATAAATTTGTGATTCTAAATTTCGATGAAATTTCTAATACTCTTTATATGCTTAAAATTTAATCCATATTCAGGAGTTTAATCTCTTAAACATAATTTCAACCAGGACTAAAGTAGGGCTTGGACGTTATATAAACAGAAGTTCTGTGAATAAGTGGGGGTAGTTTAAGGAGACTTATTAATTGATTTTAGTAGAGTTTATATAAAATATAAAATAAAATAAAAAACAATCTAGAAAGGAAATAATATTTTGGGGCTACTATCTTTAAAAAATAATAATAATAATCCTTGTACATTAGAACAAAGAAAAAATTAATCTATTAAAACTTTTATCCATTTCTATTGTTAAAAACTAGCGTTATTAACAAAATAACTAATAATCAGTTACATGTGACAAGCCACATATACCTTGGACATATAATAATTTATTTTACTGGTAAAAGTGAATAAAAATTTAACAAAATCACTACTTAATTTGTCAAGCTTTTAGTAGAAGAGTCAAATAAAATCTAACTCTTAATAAAGAGGTTTAAATTATTTGCCAACTGAATTAAGTATCCAATTACCTCGTGGGAATAACCCAATCAAACACATTATATATATAGATGTGTCCAACCCCGATTCCCTCTGCATAATCGGACATAAGTATGATAATAAGATCATCCAAGAATCCTCCAAATGCATGAAAAACAATAGGAAATATTAAATATACCTATACCCATCACATACTCATATCCAACACTCGTACTCAAAGCCAAGTAAAATAATATAGAAAGACCAAGCAGTTGGGATTCATCCCCAAGAAAAGACATGTGAGACTACTCTGTATTCAATGGTCACATTGGATCTGTACTAAATTCGGAGTAGGGTTGGAGTCCTACCAGCACTGTTTTCTCCATCCACAAGATCCGATAGGTGTTGGATCCAGGCAAAGGACTTTGATAACAAACATTCAATTGAAAATAATAATCACAAACATCCAAGTGATTGATCCAATGCAAGCAACAGTAGTATCAAAATCATTAAGCTTAGAAAAATATCTCAAATCATCAGTTCCATTATTGTGAAGTAAACAATTAGGAAAATAGTGCACAATGCCCCACTATAATTAGAAAGCTTCAACTAAATATATATATATAGTGAAATACCAAGAAACTTTTAGCAGTATTTTCAAGTTTTTTTTTTTTAAAATATAAGGCAAACTGAAGGGATAGTGGGACCAATCAACTTCTCCATACAAAAACAACCAGAGAAGTAAAATACTAACTCGAAGATTAGGGATTTTACTGTTGTTTCTCATCCTCAGGTTTGGAGGCTTCTTTGATTTCATCGGTTCCATCCTCCTAAATAGATAAAAAAATAAATAATCATTAATAAAAGAATTCGATATAAGAAAAGTTAAAACCAACTGTGCGCATTCTAACCTGCATATCCGAGGTCCACAAAGTAAGGTTATCACGAAGAAGTTGCATTATCAGAGTGCTGTCTTTGTATGAATCCTCTCCGAGAGTATCAAGCTCCGAGATGGCTTCGTCAAAAGCCTGAGGAAAAGAAACAAAGATTGTTGACTAAATAGAATTTGAATACAAAAATAAAGAGCAAATATAGATTTGTAATGGTTTATATTTACTTGGACTCCTTGGGTAAGTATCGTATATGGGTATGTTTCCGATGATATGCAAGTTTTTCCATATATTTGCAAGATCTTATCTCTAGGGTAAACTAAAGTAGAAGTCACCCAACTATTAGTAAATTTCTTTTTTGGTCACCCAACTATTCAATTTTGTCTTTTTTATCACCAGTTGGCTAATGTAAAAATGGAGACACCCAAAAATCCAAGATAGTTGAGTGACCATTTTGTAACTTATCAAAATTAGGTGACTAAAACAGAAAAAACCATAGTCGGGTGACTACTAATGTAGTTTATCCTTATCCCTATATCCGAATATGTATGACACGGTTGGGAAAATGAAAAGCACAAGTAACAAAGATAATACAATTCAGAAGTATAAACCCCCAAGCTCCCCTTCTCAAATGTTTTAGATGACCAACGTGAATATAGTGAGTAAACTAAAATTCCAAAGCTTTGTTATCCTACCTGTTTTGCAAGACTGCAAGCGCGGTCCGGAGAATTCAAGATCTCATAGTAGAAGACAGAAAAGTTCAGAGCTAATCCCAAACGAATAGGATGAGTTGGAGCGAGCTCGGAAACTGCAATGTCCTGAAAGAACGCAGAACAAAAAGATGCTGGTAAAAGCAATAAAAGACTGGAACTATGGATAAAACACATAAATCATAATCACTTCGGTAAAATCTTCTATTAAAATGTGAAATCAGATCCAAAGGCAAACCATTAACAAGACAAGAAAAGGATCAATAAATTGAACCACCGAATATCTTTGTTTTAATTGGATTAGTACAAACTACTGAAGGCATTTTGAAGTTTATGCCGTGTGGAGTCTAAGAGGACTGACTGTGGTTCAGAATTTTAGATACAAAAACACAATTTCGCTTTGGTCTAACAGGAATTACAGTTACTCAAATCATAGAAATGGTGAAAACCCATATAATACTAATTTAAAACCCATAGTGTTGAGATCATTTTCTTCTTGATAATTTTCATAAACTTTCCATTGTAATTCAATGTTATGTCTTCTAAGCAATTCAAAGCAGATCCAGATCTAAGCACAAATTTATTTTAAAAAATTACATCAAATCAAGGCAAGGAAATGAACAAATTACGAAAATGAGCACAAACCTGAGCAGATTTATACGCAGAGAGCGTATTCTCAGCAGCGGCTTTCCGGTCATCACCAGTCTTGAACTCAGCCAAGTACCTATGGTAATCTCCCTTCATCTTCAGATAAAAGACCTTGGAATCCCCGTTCCCGGCAGCCGGAACGAGCTTCTCTTCGAGAAGCTTCAAAATTCCGGCACAAATCTCAGACAACTCAGCCTCGATCTTGGCCCTGTACTCACGAATGATGGAGACGTGATCGGCGTTGCCACGTCCTTCCTCTTTCTGCTCGATGGAAGAAACAATCCTCCAGGAAGCACGGCGGGCGCCGATCACGTTCTTGTAGGCAACGGAGAGGAGATTCCGTTCCTCGACGGTGAGTTCGTCGGGAGCAACGACGGAGGAAACGACGGTTTCCATGAACTTAACCATCTCCTCGTAGCGCTCGGCTTGCTCGGCGAGTTTCGCCTTGTAGACATTTTCCTCACGTGGTGAAGTAGCGGCCATGGTGATTTTGGGGGATGTTGGGATGGAAAGAAAATCTGAGAGGATTTTTCAGAGGGATTTGAGAGGTTGTGTTTTGGAGAAGGGAAAGCAACTTTTGACTTTTTGTTTCTGTTTCTTTTTCCTTTTTTCTAATTTTTGATAAATTACACCTAAGGCCATTTAACTATTGGTAAGTATATGTTTTGATCACTTAACTTTAAAAAGTTACAAAATGGTCATTAAATTGTTTGAAAGTTTTCATTTAAGTCACTGAACTATTAAAATTGTTGTTATATGACATTCTTTGTTCGAACCACTTGCACCAATCGAAAGCTCTTTTTCTCATTCTTTTCTACAGTTTACTTTTTTTTTCATGAAATAGCTTTGAATATTATGAATTTGCAAGCGAAAATCCAAATAACTTTCTTCTTCGATCTCTGACACTAACCGTCAGATCGACTTGGATCTAAGTTATGTTCTTCTACTTGCAAATAAATATTGATCCACCGTACTGAGCATCAAATTGTTGCTTAGATCTTGCTATCCGAACTTTAAAAAAAAACTCAGTGACTTAAATAAAAAAATTCAAATAGTTCAATGACTTAAATGAAAATTTTCAAATAGTTTAATGACTATTTTATAACTTTTTGAAGTTAAGTGACTAAAACAAAATTTACTAAGAGTTAGTGGCCTTGAGTGTAGTTTATCCTTTAATTTTTTTATTATTTTTATTTGTTTTTCATTCTTGAGAAAAAAGCCACATTTAGTCCTTGAATTGGTAATTTTTAAAATTTGGTCCCTAATTTTTTTATCCAATTTACTACATTAGTCATTTAACTAGACGATTTTTCCCAAATTTGGTCACATGATAGCGTAGCACTCAAAAATTGTGTCATACCATCAACTAAAAATGGTATTTTTATTAAAAATTATGTGATGGTGTAGCAAAATCTTAGAATACCATGTCATCACATGGACCAAAATTGAAAAATATTGTAAAGTTTAAGGACTAATATAGACTAGAAAAAATTTAAGGGCCTAGTTGAGAAAAATAGCAAAGTTGAAGGACTAAAGATTCCCTTTTATTTTTTCTTTTAACTTGAGTATAACAATTTGGTATTTAAAATATTATTTTGTCTCAATTTGATAAAAATTAATCATGTTGATGGTACATCCAAGTAAAGTGATATCATGTATCTTCCTTTTTCCGTGTCATGATCCCATTGATCGTAGTCCTTGTTTAAGGAATTTAACCTCTATTTCTAATTGCACTTTCACCCTTCTAGTGGAGATTTATTTTAATTGTTTGAAAAAATAATAATAACGTGACACTTTGAGATTGTACCATATCATCACTTGAAAATAAAATTACTATATAAATTTTCAGGATGTAGCAAACAATGTTCTAGTAATTGGACTAGCGATTAAACCAATCACACCATTAATTTTCGATTTAATCGGTTTGATCGGTTCAACTGTTAAATAAAACATAATTAAAATTTTATTAAAATTTAAGAAATAATAAAATTATTAAACTGGTTCAACATTTTCAACTCTTGGTTTCTGTCCTAACTTTCGATTTTTACTAGTTTCAAGCAGTCTCTAATTCAATTGATTCAACCCATTGATTTGGGCCGGTAAATCTCAGTCCAATTAATTTGATAAAAATCCAAATTCAATGACCAAAATAGATTTAATGTCAAGTTTAGGGCCAAAAATTACATTATCCATTTTATATAAATAAAAAAAAGCACGACTTCCAATTATTTTAGAAAAAATATTCTTATTTTTATAAAAAATTTATAAATATATATTTACGTAACTTTTATTCCACGTGGCATAATTGTGAAGTATTTGAAATAACAAATGGTTGTATCATTTGTGTCGGCAATGGGAAGTCAAATGAAATAATAAAAACAACAATATTCGGTTGCCTATACATACGTGGACCATAATTTAAAGTAAGGTATATATATATATCTTTTATTGATTAAATTTTTTTATATTTTTTAAAGTTTCTTCTTATAAAACTCCTCTCGACTCGAGTTAAGTTGGATCGAGTTTTTTTCGAATTATTCATAGTAATTCGGTTCGACATAATTTTATTATTATTATTATTTTCATATTAAATTTAAGTCTTGGATTCTTTTATTTATTTTCAAAAATGGTCATGATTTTTTTATATTTCTTAATAAATTTTAAAAAAACTGTAATAAAAATATTTTTAAAATTTTTATTTAAATTATTTTACTACTTTGAATATATATTTATTCTTATATCCTAAAAATTGAATAAAAATTCAAATGGTATAAAATAAATATAGTTTTTTAATTTATTAGATTGATTTTTTCCCGTAGAAATTAAGAATATTCTTGATGGACCGTCTTCAAGTGAGAGGAAAAGAAATACACTTAACACAATCTAAAATGTTCTTAAATTAGATTTTTTATAATCATATAATTTTTTGTTAATTAGATAATTACTAGAATTTTCTCAACCGTAAGTAAAAAAATTAGTGTTTAATTATTTAGTTAAATATGTCGATTGAGTCTTAGTTCGGTTGGCATTATGCAGAAGGGCGTGGGTAAAATTGAAGTTGGATTAACTTAAAAAAATATACTTTACTAGAAAAATGAAAAAAAAAGAAGAAGAAAAGGAAATGTGAATAGAATTTGAAAATAACTTATTTTCAAAAAGAAAATGCATCTGATTCTTACTCTTTATTCTATTAATAAAGAATAAAAAGTTTGGTGGAAAATTTTACTTTATTTAAATAATATTTATATTAAAATTTTAATTGAGTTGGTGTTAGGTATTAACTTAATCGAAAATTATTAAAACGAAAAATATTTGATATATCGGTGAATAATAGAACGACATGTAAATTAATCAAAATATGGAGGACCTAAAATAAATTTTAATTATTTTATTCAAACATTATTTGTAAATATTATAAATATATTTGTTACGTGTTTTTCTTTTCACAATCCAAGTAGATTACAAGTTAAACTACCGGTCTAATTATTAATTCCGTCCATTTATTTTATGAAAATTAAGAAGTTAGTCCTTCTATTTTCGTTTATTAGAATTTGGCTTTTGTGCTTTACAAAATCTAAAATTAGTCCAATAATTCAATAATATATATGCAATTTCAAGTTCAAATTTCACTATGTGTGATTATGTTACATGGATTTTAATCTGGATTTTATTTTGGTTTAAGTTCCAATATATGTATTTATTCTAAATTAGGTCTAATTGCCATCGTTTGCGAATTATGCCGATTGATTTTAATCGTAGTCGAATTTAACATGTATAAATTGTGATATTAAATAGATTTTTAATTTTTAAATTAAGTAAAAGGATTAAATTTTAAAAGTTGGAAGAGTACAGGGATTGAGGCTAAAACTTAACATCTGCTCATATAATAATATAAGATGAGTTGAAATGTTGCATTAGAACTTCAAGAAAAATATAACCTTTTATCCGATGAAATGGCAATCAAAATCGTGTGCCTCCGTTGCCGGCAAAAGCTAACGGCGCCGGCCTATGCCGAGAAAATTACTTGCCCACAATGCGGCGAGCTCAATCCAATTATAAAGAAACCGTCGCCGGCGACTTCCCGAGAGCAGGGGAAGATAATTCCGCCGTTGATAGGCAAATCTATGGAGAAACTGAGGAAATTACTGCTCGGTAACACCCAGAGACTTTCGGGTTCATCGGGGTCATCATCCTCGCCGCCGTCCAAGCTTTGCGCTTTGGACCACTCCGGCAACCAACTGCCGGCGAAGAAACGAGCGGTGCTTTGTGGCGTGAGTTACAAGAAATGGAAGCATAAGCTTAAAGGGACCATTAACGATGTGATGAACATGAAAACTTTATTGACTCAAACGTACGGATTTCTAGAGCGAAATATTTTAGTGCTCACAGGTGAGTATTTTTTTTAAATATGTCATAAGTCCCTGTATTTTTGAAAATTTAGAATTTAGTTTTTATATTTTTTAGATTTCAAAATTTAGGTTCAACTGTTAACACGGTTAATTTTTTTGTTAAAATTAAGTTCATTACAATGCCATTTTAAATTATATAGCTACAAAGTGAGTATTTTTATTTTAAATTGTCATACTAACAAATTTAATAATAAAAATCCAACCGTGTTAACAGATTGAATTTAAATTTTAAAATCGAAAAGTAAATAGACTAAATTCTTAAAATGAAAGTATAAGGACTGAATTTTAAATTTTAAAAATACAAAGACTTATGACATATATTAACTTTTTAAAATCAAATTAATTTTGGTTTAATTATGATTTGATCCTCTATTTCATAATGTTAATAATAGATCTAAAATGATAATGCTAGTCATTGGTGTCGTTAACGTAATTTTAGGTTTTAAATTTTGTACTAATTTTAACAAAATGATTTTGTTTTATAACTTTTGAAAATTAAAATGTATTTCATTAATATTTCTAAAAGAAATTATAAGTAAATAAAATCATCAATAATTCTTATATAATTTTAAAAATATTTTATATACTTTTTACATTATTTTCTTTGCTTTAAATACGATATATTTTTCACATAATGAAATATTTTAAAACTAATTATAAATTAAATAAAAATAAGATTCGATTTGGTAACTATTGTTTTTTAAACCAAACATATAGTACTGTTTGGCCACCGCTTGTTAGTTCAACTGATTCGATTAAAAAATCATTAAAAATAAAAATAAAATCTATTTAATCAATTTTTTAACTAATTCAATAGGTTGGTAGTTGGTACTAGTTCCCCATTTAATCGAGTCAATTTTCGGTTTTTATTTTTGTTTTTTTTCTTAGCCCTAATAACAAAAAACAAAATCTAATTCAACCCACAGAGGAAGAATCAGACACTCGACTGATTCCAACGAAGGCTAACATCGAGAACTGCTTGAAATGGCTGGTGAACGGTTGTCAGAAGGGAGATTCATTGGTTTTCTATTACTCCGGTCACGGGTTACGACAACCTGATTTCAACCAAGATGAACTTGATGGGTTCGACGAAACCATTTGCCCTGTTGATTTCCTTAGAGAAGGAATGATTGTCGACAATGACATTTACGCCACCATTGTTAAGCCATTATCGGAAGGTGTTACGCTTCACGCCATTGTTGATGCTTGCCATAGCGGAACCATTCTTGATCTAGAGCATGTCTATGAAATTAGAGACAAGTAAGTATAAGACACTCACATCATACATGTATTATAATCTAGTTTTATGAAAGTTTGTCTTATAACTATACTTATCCATAGAATAAATATTGGATTAGTTCAATTCAAATTAATACTGAGTTAGTGATTAGGTTAGGATTATTTCGGTTCAAGTTATTTTGAGTTCCAGTCATTTGGGTTTGAGTCATGATTCTCTTTTTAGTTGCGTCATTTTGGGTTCAAATTACTTGAGTTATTTTATACAATGTTTAAACTACTTGTAAACTCAAATTGCCTGCTTAAGCAGGTTCGAACCCAAATCTTCTAGCTTATTGCAACAATAACAATACCGACTGAGCCAAGACTTAATCAATATTATTTAAGGTCTTTTTTTTTTTAAGTTTAACATTATTTGGGGTCTTGAATACTTCAAATTTGAGTCATTTTCGATTTGGCTTGTTCATTAAAGGCTTTTAGATCATTTCAAGTTTTGCCTATTTTAGGTGTGGGTTATCTTATTTTCGGGTGATTTCATGTTTGAATTGTTCGAGTTCAATTCACTTTCCGTTTCGTGTAATTTCATATTCACGTTAGATGAGTTCAAGTTGTTCACCTTTTGTGATTAAATTAGGTTGATCGAATCAGATTGACTAAATCAGGTTTTCATATTTATTTCAAAATTTAAAACAAAGCCTACTTACATCCCATACATATTCATCCTAATCTAGATTTTATCAGGGGAAAATGGATTGATAATCGTCCTCCATCAGGCGTGAGAAAAAAAACAAGTGGTGGCATAGCGTATTCTATAAGTGCTTGCGAAGATAATCAAGCTGCTGCGGATACATCTGTAAGAAATTCCTCAACTTATCTTTGGTTTCTCATCTCTTATTGACTTTAGGTCTCGAGTTGTGATCATCTTTTTTTCTAATAACAATATATATACACATATGTAGGCTTTAAATCCAAATACAATGAATGGAGCAATGACATATATTTTACTAGATGTTGTGAGAGGCAACCCAGATATAACATATGGAGACCTACTTGACCAAATTGAGACGAGAATTGAAGATGCCAACCAACAAGGATGCTTTGGTGGTTCAAGAATATTAAGCAAATTGTTTGGTCCCAATCTCAGTCAGGTATTCATATATATATATATATATATATATATATATATATATATAAATATACATATATGTATAATACAATCACTTGTGCATAAACTTATGATCAAGAGTTTCTGGATAAACTATTTATGAATTTGGATTGATTTGATTTGACCCGAATTATTGTTTACTAGTTTTTTAAGGTCAAATTGTGTTATTATTCCTGTATTATGCATAAATTGTGGATTTAGTTTTCATACTTTAATTTGTCCAATTTTAGTCGTTATACTTTTTAAATTGGCTGATTTTAATTTTATACTTTTCAATTTTAAAATTTTCAATCATGAACTCAAACATGGCGGTTAAATTTGTTAGCTATTAGTCTTGTATCATGCGTAAAATTGTAGATTTAGTACATGTGATCATATATTTGTGATATAAGATTTTGAAAATAGTAGAATTTCATGAATTTAACGACCACCGTTTGATTGAGAATAAAATTTTGGAATTCAAAAAATACCGTGACTAAAAATGTTCAAATCAAAGTACAGAGATCATATCCACAATTTATGTATAGTAAATGGGCTAATAGCATAATTTAACCTTTTTTGAACAATAGCAATAATATAATAAGGGTGAATGTACTTTGCGGGTTGGAATCAAATCGAATTAAACTCTCTACTATTAAATGATTTGATTTAGTCCTTTTATTATTAAAAAGAATCGAATAAGTCTAAATTTAAGTTAAGAAACCTGACTTTGACACTTTGTTTTCTTTTGAATGTATACAGAAGCCTCTGCTTTCAGCTTCTGAAGAGTTTCCAGTTTATGAGAGGAAATTTAAACTTTAATTGTATTTTATATTTATATTGGATCCGCCATTGAAGTAACAAGGTGCTGTTGGAGGAAAACTGGTTCAACATCTTCAACTATTGATTTCTGTCCCAACTTTTGATTTTTACTAGTTTCAAGCAGTGTCTAATTCAATTGATTTAGGCTGGTAAATCTCAGTCCAATCAATTTGACAAAATTCAAATTCAATGACCAAAATAGATTTAATGTCAAGTTTAGGGGACCAAAAATTACATTATCCATTTTATATAAATTTATAAAAATTTAAAACATGAATATATTTAAATAAAAAAGCACGATTTCCAATTATTTTAGAAAAATATTTTTTACCAAAATTTTTATAAATATATATTTACGTAACTTTTATTCCACGTGGCATAATGATGAAGTATTTGAAATAACAAATTGTTGTATCATTTGTGTCGGCAATGGGAAGTCAAATGAAATAACAAAAACAACAATATTCGGTTGCCTATACATACGTGGACCATAATTTTGAAGTAAGGTATATTTATCTTTTATTGATTAATTTTTTTATATATTTCAAAGTTTCTTCTTATAAAACTCCCTCTCGACTCGAGTTAGGTTGGATCGGGTTTTTTTTCGAATTATTCATAGTAATTCGGTTCGACGTAGTTTTTTCTTTTATTCTTTTCATATTAAATCCAAGTCTTGGATTCTTTTATTTATTTTCAAAAATGGTCATGATTTTTTATATTACTTAATAAAATTTAAAAATTTTAATAAAAATATATTTTTAAAATATATTTAAATTATTTTTACTACTTTGAATATATATTTATTTTTATATCCTAAATATTAAATAAAAATTCAAATGGTATAAAATAAATATAGTTTTTAACTTATTAGATTGATTTTTTCCCGTAGAAATTAAGAATATTCTTGATGGACGGTCTTCAAGTGAGAGGAAAAAGAAATATACTTAGCACAATCTAAAATGTTCTTACATTAGATTTTTTATAATCATATAATTTTTTGTTAATTAGATAATTACTAGAATTTTCTCAACCGTCAGTAAAAAACTAGTATCTAATTATTTGGTTAAATATGTCGATTGAGTCTTAATTCGTTTGACGTTGATTTGTTACCTATGCAGAAGGGTATGGGTTTGAGCGTGCTGAAGCACATTTATCCTCCTATTTGAGAGTTGAGATTAGTTATGAGTAGTTTTAAGTATTTTATCAATTAAAAACTTTCAGATACTTTCGCAATTGAACTAAATTTTCGAAAAAAAAACTATTTGGTTAAATATATATATATATATATATATATATATATATCTTAAACTTTGTATATTGTTAAAATTGAATATTTAAAATGACTATAAAAATTTAAGTTGTGAAAAGAAATAAGAATTTAGAATGAAAATTGAAGTTGGATTAACTTAAAAAATGGAATTTTTTGTTAAAAATATAAAAAAATATACTTTACTAGAAAAATGAAAAAAAGAAGAAGAAGAAGAAAAGGAAATGTGAATAGAATTTGAAAATAACTTATTTTCAAAAGAAAATGCATCTGATTCTTACTCTTTATTCTATTAATAAAGAATAAAAAGTTTGGTGGAAAATTTTACTTTATTTAAATAATATTTATATTAAAATTTTAATTGAGTTGGTGTTAGGTATTAACTTAATCGAAAATTATTAAAACGAAAAATATTTGATATATCGGTGAATAATAGAACGACATGTAAATTAATCAAAATATGGAGGACCTAAAATAAATTTTAATTATTTTATTCAAACATTATTTGTAAATATTATAAATATATTTGTTACGTGTTTTTCTTTTTCACAATCCAAGTAGATTACAAGTTAAACTACCGGTCTAATTATTAATTCCGTCCATTTATTTTATGAAAATTAAGAAGTTAGTCCTTCTATTTTCGTTTATTAGAATTTGGCTTTTGTGCTTTACAAAATCTAAAAGTTAGTCCAATAAATCAATAATATATATGCAATTACATTAAAAAAATGTTTATATGCAATAAGTTAGTAAATATCGATAGTTTAGCAAATTGCATGCAACAAAGTAGCAAAAATAGCAGTTTAAATTCAGGTGTTTACCAAGAATTGGGTTAATTTCTCGGTTTTGTAAATTACAAGGATCAAATTTTGATAAATTAAAGTAGGAAGATTGACCTTTTAGTTTTTATAAAGTAGAAAGACGAAATTCATGACTAGACTTTGATATAAATTACGAATTAAGAGGTTATTTATAATAAAAATATAAAATTTACGAATGAGACCCTGTGTGATTATGTTACATGGATTTTAATCTGGATTTTATTTTGGTTTAAGTTCCAATATATGTATTTATTCTAAATTAGGTCTAAATGTATTGTAATTGCCATCGTTTGCGAATTTAACATGTATAAATTGTGAAATTAGTTAGATTTTTAATTTTAAATTAAGTAAAAGGATTAAATTTTAAAAGTTGGAAGAATAGAGGGATTGAGGCTAAAACTTAACATCTGCTCATATAATAATATAAGATGAGTTGAAATGTTCCATTATAACTTCAAGAAAAATATAACCTTTTATCCGATGAAATGATAATCAAAATCGTGTGCATCCGTTGCCATCAAAAGCTAACGGCGCCGGCCTATGCCGAGAAAATTACTTGCCCACAATGCGGCGAGCTCAATCCAATTATAAAGAAATCGTCCGATGAAATGATAATCAAAATCGTGTGCATCCGTTGCCATCAAAAGCTAACGGCGCAGGCCTATGCCCAGAAAATTACTTGCTCACAATGCGGCGAGGTCAATCCAATTATAAAGAAATCGTCCGATGAAATGATAATCAAAATCGTGTGCATCCGTTGCCATCAAAAGCTAACGGCGCAGGCCTATGCCGAGAAATTTACTTGCTCACAATGCGGCGGGGTCAATCCAATTATAAAGAAACCGTCGCCGGCGACTTCCCGAGAGCAGGGGAAGATAAGTCCGCCGTCGATAGGCAAATCTATGGAGAAATTACTGACTTTCGGATGCATCGGGGTCATCATCCTCGCCGCCGTCCAAGCTTTGTGCTTTGGACCACTCCGGCAACCAACTGCCGGCGAAGAAACGAGCGGTGCTTTGTGGCGTGAGTTACAAGAAATGGAAGTATAAGCTTAAAGGTACCATTAACGATGTGATGAACATGAAAACTTTATTGACTCAAACGTACGGATTTCTAGAGCGAAATATTTTAGTGCTCACAGGTGAGTATTTTTTTTAAATATGTCATAAGTCCCTGTATTTTTGAAATTTTAGAATTTAGTTTTTATAGTTTTTAGATTTCGAAATTTAGGTTCAACTATTAACCCGGTTAAATTGGCTGATTTTAATTTTTATACTTTTCGAATTTTAAAATTTTCAATCATGAGCTCAAACAAGAGTGATTAAATTTGTTAGCTATTAGTCTTGTATCATGCGTAAAATTGTAGATTTAGTACATGTGATCATATATTTATGATATAAAATTTTGAAAATAGTAGAATTTCATGAATTTAACGACTACCGTTTGATTGAGAATAAAATTTTGAAATTCAAAAATACAGTGACTAAAATGTTCAAATCAAAGTATAGAGATTATATCCACAATTTATGTATAGTAAATGGGCTAATAGCATAATTTAACCTTTTTTGAACAATAGCAATAATATAATAAGGGTGAATGTACTTTGCGGGTTGGAATCAAATCGAATTAAACTCTCTACTATTAAATGATTCGATTTAGTCCTTATATTATTAAAAAGAATCAAATAAGTCTAAATTTAAGTTAAGAAACCTGACTTTGACACTTTGTTTTCTTTTGAATGTATACAGAAGCCTCTGCTTTCAGCTTCTGAAGAGTTTCCAGTTTACGAGAGGAAATTTAAACTTTAATTGTATTTTATATTTATATTGGATCCGCCATTGAAGCAACAGGGTGCTCTTGGAGGAAAACTTTGTACACTGTATACAAAGAGGTTATATATATATACGCTAATAGGATTTGGATCCCAATTTTTTGTTAAAATTTTTACGTATTTTTATTGCCAAAAATTAGTCACTGTACGTCAGCATGATGCATACATGATAATGGATGTAATTTTTAATAGAATGGACTAATTTACTTTTTGATCTAACATACAGGGACTAATTTACCCATTTTTTAATAAAAGGAACATCATTAACATGTTATTATTCATTTCCTATATAAAGAACTAAGTTCATTAGCATCTTTCATTACTCGATTTGTTGTTTACGACTTTAAAAATGATTTATGTAACACAACTTAATTTATTGAAAATTGTATAAATATAAAGGATAAAATACATTAGTAGTCACTCAACAATTAATAAATTTTTGTTTCTAGTCACCCAACTATGAAAAGTTACAAGAAGATCACCCAACTGCTCAAATTTATCTTTTCAAAGTTACCAGTTGACTAACAATGTCAAGTTTTAAAATTGACATAATAACTTTAACCATCAATATTTATACATCGTATTAATTTAGTTTTGATTTAAAAAAAAATCTAACCCTCAATATTTACACAAAATTGACACGATAAATTACACCAATACAACATATAGTGAGAAAGAGATAACCTAAAGTACAAAAAAACAGATCCCAAAATTTAAAAAGAAAAATATATTGAGATGCCAAAATTCTATATATTTTAATGTTTTAAAATTTATAAAATTTTAGAATATTTTTAGAATTAAGATCAAATTGACAAAATATGTAAATATTGATGACTTAATTTATTATTATATCAATTAAGATTATGTATGATTGATGAAAAATATTAGTTGTTGTGATTAGTTATTTTAGTTTCTTGCTTTCAAAATTAAAAAGGATAAAATGGCTTCGGTTTAAAAAAAAAACTAACTTGTTTAATATTGAAATATTAGAAGGACTAAAGAAGTGTTTTTACCTATAATGTTAAAAAGGTCGTGATTTGACCTCTATTGTTTGAAATCAACGCAGAATCTAATTCCCGATAATGATCCAAAAGTTTGCACTTTTGAATTTATTGTTTAAAATAAATTAAATAAGAATATTTTATTTTTTAGAACCAAAATTATTCAACGATAATTACTGGTAAAGTAGTCAACATCTTATTTATAAATCTATTAAATATGTTTTTAATTTTTATTCAAAATTATATAAAAATATAAAAATAAAATATCATCACGATAATATTAGTAATCATTTAATAGAAAGAACATATTAATCTTCTCTCAACTGAGTTAGTACTTAGTCAATCCGTGACACTAACTCAATCAAAAGTTTTATATAATAAGTATAAATAACATTAGATTTTATCACACCCGCAGTGTGAATATAATATTTTCTTTTAAAAATTATTTAATAATGAATTCAGGTGGAGGATTTGTGTAATTTTATAACTGAATTGGTGACCCGGTTAATGGTGATACCAACACAGGAAAGTGTTTAAATCTAAGTCTTAGAAAATCAGTAATCATTTAATAGAAGGGGTAATATAATTTAGTTTTTCTCAACTAAGTTGATATCCAGTTAACCCGTAACGCCAACTCAATCATGGGATAAATAAATATAGATATAAATAATAATAATAAAATGCGACCGGTTCTTATAATATCTGTTCTTTTTTTTATACAATGCCTCAAATCCTTAAATAGGAGGATAATGTGTTTCAGTGTACTCGAACCAATGTCCTCATGCACTGATAATAATACCTGATGCCATTCGAGTTAAGGCTTAATCGGCAAGACTATATTAGTTTTTTTCTTAACTGAATTGGTAATTGGGAGAGATAAATATAAATAATTTTCAAAAAATAGCAACCGCCCTTTAGATCCTATGTTTTATGGATAGCAATTAAGTTACTTTGCCACAACGAATCTGGTTCTCCACCAATTATACTTGCGGATTCAATTATTGTCTACAATGATTGAACAATAAGGGTATAAATCTAGGCTACTCCCCACAACTTCTTTTCACACAGTTTCGGTTCTTCGGTATCATCGGGGTTATTTAACGGCTGTTCGAATCGATGGCACGAAGAGAACGATGCAGCGGTTGTGGGAGTAACATGTTGGTTTCACCCGAGGCACGAGTCGTTCGTTGTTCCCAGTGCCACACCCTTACCAACCTTGTCCCAATCAATGCTCGACCAGGCCGAACCAGGTTCTTTTCAAGCACTACAGTTTTTATTATTACTACCAACCGGAATTAAGATCCGTGTTTCAGTTTGGTTATTGGCATTGCCTAAGGTTTTTCTTCTGGTAAATTATACGAGTAGTCACCCAACTATAAAAAGTTATAAATTGGTCACTCAATTATTTAATTTTATTTATTTTTGTCATCCAATTATCTTGGATTTTTAGGTGTTTTCATTTTTACATTGCCAGCCGGTGACCAAAAAAGACAAATTGAATAATTAAATGACCAATTTGTAACTTTTCACAATTGAATGATAGTTGAGTGAGTACTAATGTAGTTTATTTATTTATTTATTTTTGTTATGATAGGTATAATGGGCTGCCGAGAATGCATGAAAACCCATACGGGAACGGCCCAAGTCCGCAACATCCACAATATCCACAACCGCGACCATCCTTATCTCCAGTTCCGATTTACGGGAGAAAACGAGCACTTCTTTGTGGTGTGAATTACCATGGAAAGAGTTATAAACTCAAAGGAAGTATCAATGATGTCAAGAGTATGAAGTACCTTCTTGTGGAGACATTAGGATTTCCCAATGATTCCATTTTAATGCTCACAGGTAATCTCGGGTTTTTAAATGTTAAGATTTAAATCTAATTTCAGATTTTTTTTACTTAACGGGTGATTGTAATAGACACTTGTTTATGGGCCGAGCTATTCGCTTAAGCTCGAAGACCTATTCAGAATTTAAGAGGGTTTAAACAAAAACATTAAACCAGAAAGATGAACTTGCACAAAAAAAATAGGCCCATTTAAAATATGGGTCGAGCTCAAGTTTGACCATTCAAGGCCCAAGCTCGACCCAACCCCTTTTTTTAGGTTTATAATATTTTATAACGAGAATATTAAAATTTTAATAAATAAAAGTAATATATTTAAAATATTTTATTTTTTAAAAATAAAATGGACGGGCTTAAAATGGGCTTTGATTAACTATTTATAAATATGAGCAGGTTTGGGTAAAATTTTAAGCCTATATTTCAGATCAAGTCAAGTTTGAACAAGTATAAAGTGTATTAATATCATATTTAGGTTCGACCCATGAACACTTCTAGAATAGACTAACTCAACATGGAATCTAGTTCGTAGGCATATATAAGCTACCAAAGAGTAAATAGGGAAGTAAACTAAACACATATGCTAACAAGCTATTTGGTTTTTGAGTCGAGTTTTGGTAGCTTAAGCTATTGAGCAAGTTAAATTTGAGTATTTTAATACTTGAGTTGAATAGCTCATGGTATATATTATTTTGAAATCGAGCAGAAGCACAAGCACAAATATTGTCGTGGAAAACAAACCTGTTCGAGCAGCTGGCTCTTAAACCCGACTTTTAAATCTAAAACTATATTGAACTTCACTCGAATTTGGAGTCGAGTTCCAAACTTTCTCATGCTTGTGCCGAATACATTTTCATATCCGACACTTTTGCATATGTAGAAAATGAAAGGGAGCCTTCAAAGATCCCGACAAAACAGAATATCCGAAAGGCTTTGAAATGGCTGGTCTATGGATGCCAACCGGGGGACTCGTTGGTGTTCCATTTCTCTGGTCACGGCACTCGACAAAAAGATTACAACCATGACGAAGTCGACGGATTTGATGAAGCATTGTGCCCTCTTGATCACGAAACCGAAGGGAACATAATCGACGACGAAATCAACGACACCATCGTAAAACCGTTGACTCGAGGAACCACACTGCACGCGATCATCGATGCCTGCTACAGTGGAACAGTCCTCGATCTCCCTTTCGTTTGCAGGATGAACAAGTTAGTTAGTTAGTTCATTCGTAAAATTTATACACTATATTACCCGGACTAGACCGAACGGATATGTGTCCCATACGGTTTTTGGAAGATTTTTGGAGGATCATCTCCTCGTATTCATGTTTGGGTATACAAATAATTTTCTAAAAAAGTGAACAATCTGAGCAACGTATATTGGGTTTATATTTGAGTTTTTGGTATTATGTAGGGAAGGGCGTTATGCGTGGGAAGATCAAAGAAATCCCTTATTTAACAAGCGTACAAGTGGAGGATTAGCCTTTTGTTTTAGTGCTTGTGATGATCATCAAACCTCTGCTGATACCACTGTGAGTAAAATCTTTCGAGTTGGGTTCGAAAAATTTTGAATTTGGTTGAATCATTATCGAGTTAAGTTTGAACGGATTGGGATAATGAGTAGGTTGAATTCAAGTATTGTTAATGCTTGAATTGAGTTGAGTTGGAATTGAGTTGATTTTTTTTGTATTTTTAATTAATATCATAAAAAAAATTTCCAACTCAAACTCATCACAAATTAACGATTCCATTTTTTACTAGGTAAATGAGCTTGATTGAAACTTACTGAAGAGCTCGAGGAGTTCGATATTTTATCTCGAATTAGGCTCAAGCTTTAAAAGTAAAATTTCAATTGAGTTTCAACCAAGTTTCAAGATATTGGAGTTTTTTTTTATAGCTTGAACTCGACTTAGTTTGATTACACTCTTATTTCAAAGAGTCTTCGAATTTAAAATTGAGCTTTGATTTTGCAACTATTTTAGACGATCATATTCGAATCTCAATATCTGCATCATTTGGTCTTTAAAGCATTTGAGTGAAAATATCATTAGCTTTAGTGTGTTGTTTGAATTGTTATGTTGTAGGCTTTCACAGGAACCAATGTGAGAACCGGCGCGATGACATATAGCTTCGTACAAGCGATTCAAAATGAACGGAGGTTGACTTATGGGCATTTGCTTAATGCGATGCGTTACACGATTGGTGATGTTAGCAAAGCTCATGGAGCATCACAGGTATCTAAACCAAGGTTTTCAAAACTAAATTGGTGGCGGAATCGGTTAGACTATCTATTTTTGGTCTAACTTGTTTGACCTGTTTGATAGGTTCAATTGAATAAATTATTAAAAAAACGGTCCGACTTTCCTATTTGGGGGTTAACTAGTTCAACCTTTATTTCGAACCGATACCCTGACCAATTCCCTATCCAACTAATCTGATTTTACCATGAGAAAATACGTATTAAATACGTGATAGTAATTTTAAAAAACAACATAATTAAAAGATGATCCCGGATACACAAATAAGGTTTTTTTTTGTTTTCTTCTTAAATGTGAAATTGATGATAAACAATTTGTAAATCTATCTATAAGTCAAGTCAAGCCTCAATTCGATTCTAAAAAATAATTTATACCTAAACCCAAATTTGAATCTATTCGACAACTCATTTTTACTACTGAATACGTTTGTTCGAGTCACGCTCCCACTCTTTGAACCTATCACCATCTTTCCTAAGCCGGTTTGTTCTTGATTTGCAGGAGCCACAATTAACTTCATCAGATAAATTTGATATCTACTCTAAGCCAGTTGTGCTCTAGTATTTTTTGTTGCTCATAATGAATTGCGTCCCGTTATACTCGGAGATTTCCGTATCCGTTCTATATTCGTGCAATACTTGTGTTTACAATATGTTAATCCCTGCTCATGAGAATGTATATTTCATAATCAGTTGCTTATCTCTTCGAAGAGCATTTGTGATGAGAAGATTAATCACTATTATCAATGATAGATACCCTCATTTCAATAAAAAATAATTTTAGTTATATACATTTTAGTGTGTTCATATTTACTCATAGTAAAAATTTATGTTATTTATAAAGTTATGCACCTTAATAATTTATATTATATAAATTTTAATTTATTTTAAGATATTGATGGTTTGCTTATCTTAAAAGCGAAGAGTGTTTGGTACGATGGAAAGTAATTATTAATATATATTGGATAAATTACATTAGTAGTCATCTAACTATTTTTCTTTTTTTTTTAGTCACACAACTATTTAATTTTGTCTTTTTTATTACCGGGCTAACGTAAAAATAGAAACACTTAAAATCTAAAATAGTTGGGTGACCAAAAGGCAAATTTGAATAGTTGAGTGATAACTTTGTAACTTTTCATAGTTAGGTGAACAAAAAAGAAATTTATTAATAGTTGAATAACCATTTTATAACTTTTCGGTGACAAAAAACACATAGTTGAGTGAATACTAATATAGTTTACCTTGTATTTTTAATTTATATGATACTTGTACTAATTATAAAACCATAACAATTATTAAAATTGAGAATTTTTTTAAATAATATCGAACTCAATTTTAATTATATCACCAACGGTAAACTACAAAAATAGTTACTTTTGTTTGCCTCAGATTACATTTTAGTCACTTATGTTTGAAATGTTACGTTTTAGTCACTTATGTTAGTGTTTTGTTACAAAGTTGTCACTCTGCCATTAAGTTCCGTTACCTCCCTAACGACAATCTTATGTGGCAGTCTAAATGGGTTTTAAATGCCAACTTGGATGTCCAGTTGGGATGAGAATAGGTTTTTAATTAAACAAATTTAATTAATTGAAAATTTTAAATTAATTACACATTGAATTGGAAAAGAAAGACTTTTCGTCTCGTTTTTCTTTTAGTTTTCTTTTCTATTTTTACTGAAAATACTATTATCATCTTTGTTGAATCGAAACAATAAAAATCAAATTTAGTGTTTCATCAATCGATTGAAATTTTTTTATTCAATATGAAAAAACAAAGGATGAATTCAATGGAGGGTCCAAGTATATTTTATTTGCATCCGTTTGTCTCTTTTATCGAATAAGTAGTTTTACTCTGAAATAGTATACTATTTAATGACAGCCCTAAATTAAAAACCTTGATATTTTCTTCCTTTGCATCCATCTGTTCTTGTATATCTTCCTTTTTGATATTTTCTTCACAAAAGAGGAAAACATTAAAAAGTACCCCCAAAAGATCCAAAGTTTAGTGTGTTATCCAAAAATGCCATCAACAACCACCACTTACGACACTATCACCTCCAACCCGACCACCTTTTCCTCGCATGCCAAACACATGCGCCGCTTGTGGCTATAGCTATTCCCCCTCTCCTCTTTTTGCTTCCCCATCTTTGCTTAACTCTTTTGGCACCCATCATTCTGCGAGTTACATCCCTTTGATTTCTCTATAAAAAATTTAAGATTTTTGGGATTTATTCTTTTGTCCAATTACCATATGCTACCCACTTTGATTTTTAATCAAAATTTCTTTAGCCAAGAGCTTATCTATAATTTTAAAACAGGGTTGGGCATATTTGTCATGTTATGAAGACGTCAAAGAAGGAAAAGAGAACATTTCAATAATCCCATGAACTAGCTATTGCTTCTTTTTAGTCAGGAGAAAATTAAGTTTTAGGGTATAGTTTTGTATTCTAATTTCATAAAAGAAAATTAAAAATTTATTTTCATCCCAGTTGGACATCCAAGTTAAGATTATCGTTAGAGAGGTAATGGAGTTAACGTCAGAGTGACTACTTCGTAACAGAACACTAACGTAAGTGACTAAAACATAAAATTTTAAACATAAATAACTAAAATATAATCTAAGACAAATAAAAGTTACCTATCACTAAACTACACACCCAAAAGCTTAAAAGATGTTCAACAATTATAACGCAGAACAGAACAAAGAGCATAACAAACAACAATTTTATAGTACCAACAAGTGCTGGATTAAATGGTAAGTTACCTTGTATTTTTAAGGGAGATATCGGTGCGAAATTTAGAGACAACATCTCAAACATATATCTTAAAATAAAAAAATTTAATTTTGCAGTGAGAAAATTGCAATCTGGTTTTTTCTCTCGGGAATAATGTCAAACAGCAGGAGTGCAAAGAACTTGGGTTAACGGTTTATCCAAGTTCACAAAAGAACCGTCGGGAGCGGCAGCTTTCCTTGCTTTCTTCTTCCATTCAATGGCTTTTGTTTTTCCTCCTATTAACTCCCTAACAAGCTTCTCCACTTGATATCTCTTTACAGTCTCATCTATCTCAATACCAACACCCAATCTCGAGCACGCCCACGGCCCACCAACTGTTTGTTAATTGGTCTGCCCATTTATTTCAATGGTCAAATTTCAATTTTGGCCCCTAGACAATGTTGAAACTTAAGATTTAATCTAAATTTGAGGATCAATTAAAAAAATTAAAGGATAAAAAACTATGAAATTTAAGAATTAAATACATTATCCTTAATAATAATTATATGGACATCTAGCATGTGAGCAAAGATATTTAAAAAAACAAATAATATTTAAGTAGCTTTTAAAATATCAAAATAGATAGATTTGGTCAATTTTTAAATAAAAAAATTGTTTTTAAAATATAGAAAGTATTCTATTTCTAATCATTATAGAATTTAAATTTATAATTTTTAATGACACTTGTCATAACCCAATTGGACGTAATATATGAATGGGCCGAATTAGTTGGGTCGAACCCAAAAGTCTACTCGCTTTCCGACAAAGGAATGATTTTTTTTAAAACAATAATAATAATAATAATAATAATAATTTTTTTGTAAATACCACTTTTGTCCCTTTCCTTTCTTGGGGACAAAGCAAAAAACACCAAAGGTAAAGCTAATGGCTACTCTTCATTGGTGCCCAATATATTCATATTTAATTTTAAATTACAATAAAGTCACCATCTTTATTATTTTTTGCAATGTCGTAAGAAAAAAATAGAATTTATGCTATGTTTTTATTCTTACCAAATTGATTCTTTTTTAAGCTATTATATTTGATCTGGTGCCTAAATATTCATAATCACTTCTCAACTCTTAGTCCATACATTTTAGTGCACTCGAACCCACGTTCTCTTGCATTGGTAACAATACCGACATCAATCAAGCTAAGATTATTGTTTAATATAAAGTTTTTTAAATAAGAAACCTTTATGCGTTTTATTTATTTAGTTTTTATTTTTTAAATATCAATAATGAACATATATATTACGATATTTAAATTTGCTCGTCAAGTTAATGGCTCACTATCATTATATCAAATAAATATCTTTTAGGTTTAAACGATAACTTTCATTTTCCTCGTTTAAGTTTAAATTATGATTTAGCCTTAAATTATATTTATTTTTTAATTTTGATACCTAAATTTCTTTTGTCCCACATCAGTATTTGAAATATCATTTCCGTCTTAGTTTATAAAAAAATTAAAATTTATTAATAAAAACGTGAGACATAGCACATTTTTGTTGAAAGTTGATGTTTTTAAATTAAATTGAGACGAAATTAATAATTTAAATACGAAAAATAGGTCAATAATTTTAAGCAGCAAAGTAGGAAAAATATGATTTAATGCGAATTTGTTATTTAAGCAAAATAATAATAAATAGGAATATGTTTAAGAATGTAATACAACATTTTGATTGGGTAAATTTCAAAATTATATTAATGCAAAATAAAATTAAAATATAATATAAAATGGAAAATATTTGGTACCTGGAGTTTTTAAATTTGTTAAGGAACTAAGGATTGACAGATATTTTATAGGCGTATAATAAATAACTTTTTAAACTACTTGTGGAATTAAAAAATAAACTAATAACCGATATAAAATATGTCACGACGTAAAAGAGAAATACGAATACAATATTTAACAACATGACATAAATACTAAAAAAAGGGATAAAATAATATTTAGTCTTTGAATTTGATAACTTTTTCAATTTAATCCTTGAATTTTTTTATCTATTAGAACTTGACAACTTCTCTCAATTTTGGTCAATGTAATGAATAATGACGAGATACTTTGATGTTATGTCACATCATCACCTAAAAATTATATTTTTATTAAAAATTCAAAAACAAAATATAAAAGTTACTAAGTTCAAGGACTAAATGTTGTTTTATCCTAAAAATATATCTACTTGACCATCAATGTTTAAAGTTCGCAGTTTTCCGTGTTATCTCAAATATTCAAATTTGTATTTTTTAGGAGTTCAATGTGTCTTATTACTATACCAAATAATTAAAATAATATTAAATATGTATTTAAAAGATAATGGTATAATATTTTACACGTATTTTGGGTTAAAAAAGAATTATTATATTTTTATTGAAAAGAATTAAATTAATTAATTATAGTCAGTCATCTGGTGGTTATGAAATGAATAAATTTCTGCCTAACCTATAAAAACCTTAAAGAGAGAGGAAACAACCTCAAAAGGGAAAAGAGAGACGCGAGTGGGTGTATTCCATATATGCTTTTTTTTTATAAAAAATACAAAAATATATTTAAAATTAAAACCCTAAAAATAGGATCATTTGGCAAATATAAGAATTAAAAAAGTAATTTAATTATGTTAATAATTTGGGTTTGGAAAACTAAAATTTGAAGGAGGCGTTACGTCTGATATCTAAAAAGGAAAACATTTTCGTGTTATCAATATGATGATGTGGCAAAATATTATTTCATCTGTCTAGAAAATATATATTTAAAATTACAAATAAGTTGATGAAAAATAAATTAAAATTTAAGTGAGAAGCTATTTTAAATAAATTATAAAAAGTAAAAGGAAATGGTTTTAATTTTAATTTTATTTGTTGAGAAAATTCAAAAATCAAATTAATTAATATAAATAGTGATGCATACATGCATGCATAATATTAATTAATAATTAATGACAATTCTTTTTATTCTACCACGCGCCATTTGAAGTGAGTGGAACCAAAAGTCCCGAACCTTCAGGAGACAAACGCTCGATTACGATTTGAGTAACGAAAAGCTCGACTGCGTGCACTTCACGCATACGAGTAAGAGTGTATTGCTTATTTAAGTCGTAGTGAAAAAGGTACCAAAAGTGCAAAAAAAGAAAAAAAAATTGCTTGAAGAAGAAAATCCCAGCAAGAGTCAGTCTGCAATCTGTCTTTGTTTCTTTATAAATTTGTAAACCAAAAAAATTAATTTCTTCATTTAATATTATTATTTTTATATTAATTATATAATTATTTTGTTGGAGAAAAATATTAATAGCGTTTGTTCTTCACATAGTCCAGCTTTAATGGCGTGAGAGCGTACACAAACGGAAGAGAGTATATATATGTATATGTGTTTATGTATATGTATATGTATATGTATATGTGTTTTTCCTTAAAAGTAAAACCGTATGTGATCTCCTTCAATCTTTGCATGCTTCACCAAACTCCTTTACAAAAAAAGAAAACCCAAAAACCCAAAATATGATTTCTGATATCAATGAAATGAAATGCCATTTGGTTTCCAATCCTTGAAGAAAACCCACGCTTTTTTTCTTTTGCTTTTTCTCAAAATCTGAGCAAAACCCAGATGTTAAAAAGTGGTAATCTGTTCTGGGTATTTGTTGTTTTTTTCAAGTTTTTTTTTGTTTGATTTAATCTGATGTTTGTGTTTTGATTGTTTCTTTTGTTGTTGTTGTTGTTGTTGTTGTTGTTGTTGTTGTTGTGTCTGTTTGTTTGTGTTTGATGTTGGAATCTACTGCTGAGATTGGGAACATGAAGGATGATGAAGAGTTTGAAATGTTATTAGATGAGATCCCTCATGCAACTTCTCATAATCATCATCATCATCATCAACATGAGAGGAAGAATCATGTGAATGGGTCATTACATGGCATGTATGGCAATGGTTTTATGTATGATGATGACCCATCATCAAGTTACTTACATAATCGTACATGCGTTTCCCCTGTAAGCGGTTTCTCTTTACTATCAGATGGTTCATCTTCAAGCTTGTTTTCACACAATGGGCAGTCTTTATCTGACCATGGATCACCACCACCACCATTAGAGGACTTTAAGCCACACTTGTTTGGTGAACTTGATCTTTGTAGAAACTTTAGTAAACTGTATATTAGCAATGATCAAGAGAATTTGGGTTCTAGTTTTAGAGATTTCTCCCTTGAATCCAATGGGATTCAACGTTTTGATCAATTCAATGTTGAGAAACATGGTGTTTGTGATACATTGAGGAAAGGGTTTTCTGAATTTATGCCTTTGAGTTTCAATGGTGGGATGGCATTTTCTGGTTTGCCCCATAATTTATTAGGTCCTCAAATGTATCCTCAAGGGATGGGTTGTTGGAATGGTACAATGAGATCACCATGGCAGAACAAGGATCAAGCTTGTAATGTATTGAATTTAAGCCCTTCTTTGAGTAATGGTGAGCTGATTGTTCATGGTTCTCCCCGGCCGGTTCGAAACATGTTAAACCATGGGATGCCATTGTCCAATGGCTTGGCTAGACCTAGAGCTCATTCAAATGTTGGGGCTTTTAGTAATGAGGATAGTTTCATTATTCAAGGAGATGGTTTAAATTATGTAATGATCAATAAGGGGCTTGATTGTTCGAGAGGGCTAAACAAGGCAAAGGATATTGGTGCGAGTAAGCATCGAGAAGGAAGGTTGCAACTCGATAATTGGTCTCAATTTGCACCAGCTTGTGGAAATTCTAAGAATGCTGCTAAGTTATGTACCTCGTTTTCTTTGCCGCCTAAGTATAACTCGTTGGCTGAAGCTCGTGGATATATATACTTGATAGCGAAAGATCAACATGGTTGTAGGTTTTTACAACGGCTATTCGATGAGGGTACCCGAGAGGATGTTGAAATGATATTTAAGGAGATTATTGATCATGTGGTCGAACTTATGATGAACCCTTTCGGGAATTATCTTATGCAGAAGTTATTGGAAGTGTGTAATGAACAACAGAGAATGCAGATTTTGTTAATGGCTACTGAGGAACCGGGTCAACTTGTTAGAATATCTCTAAACACGCATGGGTATGTATGAGAACACCGTGCTTTCGATATGTTTGTATTTGCTGATTGTATTTCTAATATTGTTTTTCCTTGTTTCAGGACTCGTGTGGTGCAAAAGTTGATTGAGACACTCAAAACCAGGCAACAAATTTCGCTTGTTGTATCAGCTCTTGAGCCTGGGTTTTTATCACTCATCAAGGACTTGAATGGCAATCATGTCGTACAGCGTTGCTTGCAATGTCTTAGCTGTGAAGATAACAAGGTAAAGCCTTCCATCTTATAGATTTCTAGGTGTTAACAAAGGGAATCTTTTCTGTTCCATTCTGGTTTTGTTCCTTAATTCAAAGTAAAATGTTAGTCTCTTTTTGGGGTCCATATGTGTAATTGTCATACATGATTGCATTCCTTAAATCACAACCAAATTAAGCTTTAGTGACACAAAAACCGGAATGCATCATATTGCATATCGAAACTTCACAACTGAAAAGAATTACTTGGTGATACTTTGTGTAACCTAGTAGTTTTGCTTAAAATTCAATTAAGACAATGATGCATGTGTGCATATCAAGTTTTGTTTGTTCATCTCTTTTTCTCGAGCCATTTACTTTCCTCAGTAGCAGGCATTGACAATGGCCTTTTTTCCCGATCATTTTGACAGTTTATTTTCATTGCTGCTGCAAAGTATTGTGTTGATATTGCAACTCATCAACACGGCTGTTGTGTATTGCAACGATGCATCACTCATTCCACCGGGGAATATCGAGATAATTTGGTTGAAGAAATATCCTCCAATGGACTTCTACTTGCACAGGACGCATATGGGTAAGTATCTCTGCTTGCATTTTCCCGGGAAGAAAGAAAAGGAAAAAGTAAACTTGACTTTCATAATTTTGACATGTAGTTGTTTATACAATTATAAATTTCTGGTTTACCGAGTAGCCAAACTTTCTGGTTTGACTGATAATGCAAAATAGTGCAGTAAGCTGAAAATCTTCTTTGCATGTTTGAATGTATTAATGGCTTATTTTGTATCATGGACTTGTATTACGATAATAAATTCAGACATTAAACATGCTGAGCAAGTTATCATATCGGTTTAGTGTTCATATTGTTATCGGAAAACAACTGTTTGTTCTTGGTTGGCCTATATTGTAACGAGACTGATCAGTTCATTCCAAAAACGGTATTCCCCGGTGCCCCTGAATTTGTTTTTCGTTTTGCAGAAATTATGTTGTTCAGTTCATCTTGGAATTAAAAATTCCATCTGCCACTTCAACTTTGATCTCTCAATTTGAAGGGAACTACGTGCACCTCTCGTCTCAGAAGTTCAGCAGTCACGTGGTCGAAAAATGTCTCATGGTGTTAAATGACGAGAGCCGGTCGAAACTCATTCATGAATTGCTGTCTACAGCTCACTTTGAACGATTGCTTCAAGATCCGCATGCAAACTACGTCGTGCAAACCGCTCTCCGTGTATCCGAGGTTCGAGAATCAATCACTTTTCCCATTATTTACAAAACCCCCACTCCCTTGTTTTGATTCTTCATTTTTCTTCTTTATATTAGGGACCTCTGCACAATTCACTCGTAGAAGCAATTGAGTCCCATAAAGCAATATCACGCAACAGCCCGTATTCGAAGAGGATTCTCTCTCAGAAGCTACTCAAAAAGTGAATGTACATTCTCCCCCTTTACTTTTTGTTGTTTTGTGTCAACTAAAACTATCATCTATATATATATATATGGAAAAACCGGACTTGAAACCGTAAAAACGAGCTCTCGCGTTTAACCTGAGGAAGAGTTTTTGTCTTCTAAAAATGGCATGGGAAATCCCCTTCCATGTGCTCCAAAGAGTGTAAAAGATAAAAAAGCAATTTTGAACTATAAAGTTGCTTAATTTTTGGACATTGTATTATTTATGTTGTCTTGTTGATCTTTATCTATGGTATTTGGATGTTTTCTTTTGCAATTGTACAATGTAAAGAATGTTAGGGGTTTTTTTCTTCTTGTTTCGGTTCCGTAGTTTGGAAATCGAGGAAGAAAGGGTTGCAGATCTTGAGATTCGAGTCTTTGATTTATAAGATCTTACTTATTAAAGAGTGATTGTATGAACCAACTGAATGCAACAAATCGAAGTTTTTTTTTTTTTTTCACTTTGGAAATAATGAAAGGGTTGAGAATTTCAAGGTTCAAATATCGGATTTGCGATACGAACCAAATTTTGATTACAACTCGTATTCGACATTCATTCCGTTTTTTAAAAAGATTAGTTGTGTAAACCAAACCTTGATTACAAACTCGTATTTGACATTCATTCTTTCTAAGTTTTCGAGATTCAAATATAGATTACCTTTCAAAAGTTTAGTGGTATGAATCAAATTTTTATTTCGAACTCATATTTGACATTGAAGAAAGTGCGCTCTCTCAAAATAGTGGAAATTCATTTCATTTTTTAAAAGAAAGATTAGTTGTATGAATCAAATTTTGATTACATGCTCGAATTCGATATTGAATCTCATGAAAAAAAGTGGATTTTAATATTGTATTTTTAATTATATTTAATTTAATTATAACCTCGAATTTGACATTCATCTAATATTAGAAACATTATTTAAAAAGAAAAAAACCTTATTTACAGTTTGATCTAAATTATTATTTAATAATTATAAAATATATAAATATTAATATAAAATCTTACAAAATATTCATTCTCAATTAAATTTCAATCGATTAATTTATTAAAAAAATCATTTAAAAACTGATGTATGGGCAAAAAAAAACACAGTTACAATAATTAAAATAGTATTTAATTAATTAATTTTAAAATTATGAACCCGACAAGACCAAGTAACCTACGGGAAGTAGCGCGTCATAAAATATTCCTCGCCAAGTGGTTCGGGACACGTGTCGACATTCCGAACCATACACCTGACGTCAACCAATCACGTCGCTGAAACTGATTGGATCTAATCGGCCTACCCTCATTCCACGTGTCCTTCTTAGCTTCATTTCCCTTCACGTTTTAATTTTTTTGAAAATTAAATCATACATTTTAATAAATAAAAGTTTCTAAAATAATAGACCCAATTAATACATTTTGTTAGCTGCAAAATATTATTAATTCTTATGATTCTATGTGATTTAAATTTTTTTGCCCAATATTAATTTTCAAGAAACATTATTTAATAATTTTATTTTCGACATATAAAAAATATTATCTTATAAATTATGTATGGACAGATCGAGTCAAGCTTAATTTTTTAAAATTCTATTTGGGTCGGACTTGGACAGAAAAATAAACTCATATTTTCTATTGCGCTAAACTTAGTTAAAGAGAATAAGTAGAATATTAGAATTTGGTTTGAATCCGACCCAACTCAACCGTGAATTTATGTATTTAATTTATATTTTACTAATAAAAAGAATACACAAAAATGATCTGACATTCGTTAAATTATATTGTGAGTTCTTGTACTATGTGTAATTTGTGAATTTAGTCCTTGTACTTTAATTTGGTCGGTCCCTGTATTTTAGAATTTTGAAATTTTAGCTATGGAAAAAAATATAGATATTAAATTCATTAATTTTACTATTTCTAAATTATTATCGAGACATATTATCACGTATGTAATGTCATGTCAATTTATTATTTTCATATATTACTTACTAATGGCTAGTTAAAGAATTTAACGGTTGTTGATTTGCGTTATAGTTGGAATTTTAAAATTTGAAAAGTATAAGGAAGAAGAATGATCAAATTGAAGAACATTGACTAAATCTAAAACTTTATGTATAGTACAAGATTGATGGTAGAATTTAACTGAACAGATTTAGCTACTACCACTTGAGTCATGATTTAAGTTGAACAATTTTAAAAAGTACAGGAATTAAAATGGACTAAATGAAAGTTATAGTATATAGACTAAATTCATAACTTACACATAGTACCGAGGTTGATAGCCGAATTTGACATGGCTAAAACATTTGGTCGTTGGCTTGAAACAATGTCTTGAAATTGTAAGGCCATACGATATCGATAGTTCCGCTCCACATTAGCTTTGCAAATTGCTGGTAGGCCTTTTCCGAGAAATGGTAGGCATCGAAAAAGAGATAATCGTCGGGGTTCTCACATAAAATGAATTCTGTTACCCCTCTCTTCCCTCCGCAGCTATAAACACCTCTGCCTTCACCGTACCCACAACATGCTGTCGCATCCTTGAAACCTTTCATATCACCACCCACAGAGAACATCTTATTATTCCGGACTCAATGTGAATGTTGAATGTAGAAACTGACACAAATATTTCAAATATTTAAGCATGTAGAAATTTGACACAAATAGTTCATAGCCTGTTCGTGATATATTGCAGTGAGCATTGGCAATGAAAGTGTTGAAACTAACCTTGTCAATTGGGCAAATCGGATAAATCTAGATTAAATGAATTTGAGTTTTAAAGATTTCAAGTGATAGATCAATTTCGAGTTTTGATTATTTTAAATTTGAAGCTTAGACTTTTCAAATCGGTTCATTTAAGTTTAGATTATTTTGTGTTGAGATGAGAGAGAGATGTGCTAACATTACCATATTTTGAAGGGTTGTTTAACCTCTCACTAACAGATTCAAAGAAATTATAGTGGGCATATTTGAACCCATTAAGCTTCTCCTTCAGCTCGTTTAGGGCTTTGGGAAACCCTGAATTGTGCAGTTCTGCTAATTGTGTGATTCCATTAATGCAACAGCCCCCATTCTGTGCCTTTATGTATGGCAAACAACCCAATGGCATCATCTCCATGAACCCAAATTTCCTCCCTCCTTTCTTGTATATTTCCTGAAACCAGATAAAACCCCGATTTCAAGCAATTTCAGCTAAGAAAATAGAATGAAAAAGTTACAAAAAATTTGGATTTTTTAAGGGTTAAATCATTGTTTGGAGCTTGAACTTGGCAACTATTTTCACATTGGGGCCTGAACTTTTTTTTTGTCTAAGTTAGTTCTTGAACTTGACAGTTGTTTCCACATTAGGACCTGAACTTTTTTTGTCCAAGTTAGTCATTGATATTTCATTGAAAACCCTAAAGTTAAGGCCCTAATATGGAAACAATTGACAAGTTCAAGGACTAACTTTGACAAAAAAAGTTCATGCCTCAATGTGAGAACTATTGCCTTGTTAAGGCCCCTATATGGGAACAATTGTCAAGTTCGGAGGCTAATTTAGACAAAAAAAAAAGTTCAAGCCTCAATGTGTTTAGGTCCCGGTATTGGAACAATTACCAAGTTCATGGATTAATTTGGACAAAAAAAAATTCAAGCCCCAATGTGAAAACAATTGCCTAGTTTAGGCCTCAATACGGGAACAATTACTAAGTTTAAGAACTAATTTAGACAAAAAAAAATTCAAACCGAGAATTGTTAAATTTAGGCCCAAAGTAGTGATTTAAATTAGGGTAAACTACAAAAATAGTCACTTTTGTTTGTCTCATGTTACATTTTAGTCACTTATGTTTGAAATGTTACGTTTTAGTCACTTATGTTATTATTTTGTTACGAAGTGATCACTCTTCCGTTAAGTTTCGTTATCTCCTTAACGGTAATCCTACGTGGCAGTCTAACTAGATTTTAAGTGCCAACTTAGATTTCCTAATGGGATGAAAATAGATTTTTAATTAATTAAAAAATTTAAACCCTAAATCTTAGTTAAAAAACCGTTCATCTCCCTCCTTTTTTAATTTTCTTTAAGGGGTTTCTCTAAGACAAATTATGCACCTGTAAAGGACATCAAAGGAAACGGCAGCACGAGCATGTCCAAGGTGACTGAAATCATAGTCAGTGACACCGCAGACATACATGTGAACTTTTCCAGGGGTTTTGGGCTTGAAAACCTCTTTTTGCTGAGTCATGGTATTGTAAACAACAAATTGGAATTCTTGGGTTTCCTTCCTAGCCATCGGTTTAGAAGTTTTTTTTTGGTTTGTTTCTTGCTTTGAGGGATCTATTCTGACCCTAAAAAGTTACCCATTTTTCTAAAAACTTAAATCACATGTAAATTAGTATGAATCTCCAACACCCTACATCAATGGCAAAAAAAGAGTTCATAGCTTTTGAGACGCTTTAACAGTGAATTCATGCTTTAATAAATGGGAACCTTTAAACAGTGAATTTCAACACCCTACATCAATAAAAAAAAGAAGTTCAAGCTTTAAAAAAAATTGTTAACCCCAGTAAAGTTAAAAAAATAACTGGGAATTCAAACTTTTGAGACACTTTAACAGTGAATTCAAAACTTAAAATCCATGTGTCTCTCATTCAAAAAATAGACCAAAGAAACAATCTTTAACAATGAATTCAATATAACATTAAACATTAAAGAAACAAAACGATGCATTAAGTGATTGAAGAATGAAAAGAACTCACCAATTAATCAAGAAACTAAAGATGCAAAAACCCAAGTGCGGGAGATGAACGGTTTTTTAAATAAGATTTAGGGTTTAAATTTTTTAATTAATTAAATTTTTTTAATTAAAAATCAATTCTCATCCCATTAGGAAATCCAAGTTGGCACTTAAAATCTAGTTAGACTGCCACGTAGGATTACCGTTAGGGAGATAACGGAACTTAACGGAAGAGTGATCACTTCGTAAAAAAATAATAACATAAGTGACTAAAACGTAACATTTCAAACATAAGTGACTAAAATGTAACCTGAGGCAAACAAAAGTGACTATTTTTGTAGTTTACCCTTTAAATTATTATTTTTTTAACTATGAAACTTACTTTGACAGCAAGAGTCAAATTGCCAATCACCATGGAAACAAACTCTTCATTCGAGACCACAGTTGAGTTTTTTGTCAAATAATCATTGCCTCCTATGCCAATCAAATAAACAGCTTTGGACAACAAATTTTTGGCCTTTGCTACACCAAGCTCATGTCTCAATGATGTCTCAACTTTCTTGAAGTATTTTATTTGTGTTCCCAAATCTACAACCTGAATTTGACTTTGGTTTTTAATCTAAATATGGAAACAAAATAAAGCTTAAAATTAAAGGAGAAAACTATGTTGTAACATACTAATCCTTGATGAGTTTCAAGTAGGGCACCAGCTCCGGCAGATGCAAAGTTCACCCCATTTCTAAACTCAGGGTTTCCTGGTTTTAAATATGGTGGAATTAATGGTAACCCTGCAAATTGAGCTGTAACAAAATTGTAAGTTTAATGAATTTTCTGATCCAAACTTAAAAATCCGAAATTTAACTCTGCTATACTTAAAAAAAGATGACATTCAGTAAGTGTACAACAGTTTAATATCTCGGAGCTTAGCTTGATTGGTTCATATGATCATCCTTAGAGAGATGGCGTTCAATAAGTTTGGATTTTAGTTTGATATCTATAATCCTTCTCTTCATATTACATTTTTGTTTTATACATGCTGGAATTTATTGATCTAAACTAGACATGTTCAAGGGTTAGGTTACATTCCCAAACTTGAAGGTCTGCCCCGAAATTTGGAGGTTTGAAAAAAAAAGGTCCATTTAAAAAATGGGCCGAGTTTAGGCTCCAATATTCAAAACTCGAGTTGAATCCAGCTCGACCCTTTTTCAAGTTTATGATATGTTGTTTTTTGTTTTTTATATTAGTAATTTATATCATGTGGAAACTAAGATATATTATGCTATAAACTTGGGTTAGCTGTGGGATTAGGCAAAATTTGAAGTCCATATTCCGGAAGAGGCTGAGCTTGGACAACTACATATGGTATTTGTTGACACATTTGGAGGCAAAATTTTATGGTTGTTTCAGTGGCTAAAACGTAGCCACAACTTCAAGCATTGTTTTATTACCCTGTCTATTTTCAGAGTTGACAAATTTTAGAATAAAAGCATTGAACTATCTGTATTGAAGATATTTAGGCAAGTTAAAACCCAAAACATGAAGGCAATTGAGTTAAAATTGAAGACTTGAAAATTGGTTCTTGCATATCAAGTTTGATCACTTGCGGAACAAGTAAAATCTCTTTCTATATTTGAAGACATTGAATTACACCAAGAGTCTTATGAAATTATTATCTTGTGCTAATTTTTAGTTTTACTTTATAGAAAAGTTCTTAAACTATGATTCATATGTAAGCAAAATTTAAGTAGTGTATAAGCTTAACTTTTGTCTAGGTTAAAGACATCGAGAGATTAACGAGAGCACAAATTTGTTCAAGTTAGGAATGTGTTATGTGTGCATTATTTTTGTAATCAATCAAGAGGGTTTCTTGTATTGCAAAATTAAGCTTTCAACAATGTTAGCCTTTCAAGGGGAAGCTTAGTGAGAGAGTGATCTAGTCTTTGTACAACAATGAGGACACTAAATTGGTCAGAGTTAGACTAATGTTAGGACTTAAATCATTGGTTGCACTATGAGAAAGATAGTAGATCATTGCTCTGGGTAAGGCCTTGTAGACATAGATTGAGGTTGAATTGTGTAAATAAAATCTCGATATTCATCTTAACGTTTATGCACTTTTGATTTCGTGGTTGAAACTATGGCCACAATTTCTATTTGCTAAGTCAGTACCCCTCATTTCTACAGTATTGATACCATGCATAGGATTGACCTAAATTCGACCTAAGTTGGCCCACAAACATCTCTAATTAAAACTCGAAGTGTTTTGAGTCTTTAACAACTCAGAGATATTCAACAAGTCAGGGTTCGAATTCCAACATCCACAATCTCGTTTATATCAAAAATAAATAAATAAATAAATAAATTCGGAGCGATATATATTTACCAATAAAATCCGGGATCAGTCGGCCGTCGGAGAATCTACCAGTAGGGTAATTGAAGAAGGTCTCACCATAAGGCCAGAAATTGGCTCGAAAATCAAGGATGGTGCTGATATAATTGTTGTTTCCATTATCCAAAAGTGAATCACCGAAGATGAACAAAGCAACATGGTTTTCATGATGGAGCTCAATCTTATTATTATGGCAGCTAATCAAGTTTACAAATATGAATACAACTGATAAGAAGAAGCAAATACATTGGCAACTTATTGATTTTGCCATCATATAATGAAGAAGATAGAAGTGGGTTTATGTTTTGAATTATCCTCATATATTCAATGCAACTATTTTGTCCTTTTTCATGTGGAAAATTTCTACCATTTGATTCTACTAATATATATATATATATATATTAAAAACATTGTATTATTATGAATAAATTAATATAATTTATTTAACAAACAGCATTATCACCAGGGGCGCTGGTACAGGTCTCGACCCCCCTTAAAATGGAAAAATTTTCATCTAGGTCATTTAAAGTTTTAAATTAGTAAAGATAAAATTATATTTTTTCTCCTTAAAAATGATAAAATTTGATTTAATCTTTTAAAATTATAAAAATATAGACTATTCAGATAATAAAATTTTATAAGTTTTAAAAGTCAATCTGAGCTCGGATGATTACTTGCTTTCTTGGTATAAAATGTTTGGGGCTATATATCGACAATGATACAATGTTTAATCATTTGTATTATTAATGAATGTTCATTGAACCATGTAATGTTTGACTTTATATTATATATATATATATATATATATATGAAAGCATTCATTTTCACTAATAAAAAATAGATTAGTTTTACATAATTACATGATTGTTTACCTGATTTATATATTAAAAAATACTATTTTTATTAATATTTTATACTTATTATATTTATTTAAAAATTTTGTGCATGTACAATATATTGCTTGATTTAATAGTTAATTTGTTTTTAATAATATAACCTACCATTTTTTAACAAACCTACTTTAATTTCTTTTAATTATATAAAAAGTTCCAAAATTTTTGGAATTTTATTTTTAATTTAAAATGATTTTAAAATTTTCATTTTATTTTTTTAATTTGAAAGTTTTTTATTTTTATTCATAATTTTTAATCTTCTTAAAATGTAATTTTTTAATTTTTTTAAAATATGGGAAAATATTTTTAATACTTTAAGAATTTTTATGTGTTTATAAAGAGTAAGGTTAAATTCATAAAATTGTAAAGGTTGAGGACTATAAAAGTTGTTCTATTTGCTTTTATAATTGCCAATTAACAATAGACAACAAAATTAGACGAAAGTTAGTAAATGGATCAAGAATTTTAAATTGAAATAAAATTATTTTTGATGTAATGTTTAAAATTATTAATATCTCCTAATTCAACATATAAATAGAAGAATAATACGCTTTAACGCATTTGAATCCATTTCCTCCTACATTGACAATAATACTCATACCAATTGAGTTAAGATTCAATCGACTTAAATTTTAAATTTTAAAGCAGATTTAACATGAAAGAAAATGAGCATTACTATTTAGATGATTAAATTAGAATTATAATATCCAAAATAATTCGCACTTCATTATTTTTAACAAAGCAAATTCTTAAAATTCAAATATAAACTTCTAAAATGATGACATTTTTTCTTCTAAGATTTTTAATATCCGATAATCACATTATAGAGCTGGAAACCGATTCATATTTCCTCTATTCACAGGACTTGAAACTGAGAGAGATCCGAAAACTCGGAATGGTGAAATAAATTAGTTAATGGCCGAGCAAACTCTTCGGATTTCACTGTTACTACCCGTCTTCACACCTATATTACTCATCTTCACCATGGACTTCGCGAATTCCTTTCCGAAGTTCAATTTTCGGACGCCTTTCTCGCCCAAGAACTGTTGTACAAAAGTCCTCGTCGACGCATCGGTCCATAACTTTTGGTCCGACTCGAGCACTCCCCGACCGTTTTTCAAGTTGGTGAAGAAAGACGTGTCGAACTTGTTAGCACTACCGGTATCCAAATCAACACGTCGGAAGTTGTTTCCGTTTTGCGGGCAAAGTGATCGGAGTTGAGGGAGAAATGATGGGTTGATCGTCGGGTCCGGACCACCATTGGTGAAGTTGTTTAATCTATAGTTAAATACCAAGCAAGCTGCTGTCCCTATGGTGTGTCCTCCTATATGATGGAATTTAAAAAGGTCAAACTTATATATGTTGTCAATATCATGTATATTTGTGTTTGTCTTATTCTCGACTTAAACGATTGATTAGATTCGAGGTAAAAAAAAGTTGCTTACCAACAAGGGTGACAAGGTCTTGAGTGTTGAGACCAAAGCGAGCGAACTGTTGCTTTTGGGACTCAATGGAGTCCGTAAAGCCAGGCAATTTTGCGGCTTCTGATTGCAACGAAACCTTCCCATCTCTACGTCCTGTCGGCACCTTCCAATTTATTCCTTTTGTCTGCATTTTCCAAGGTATTAGACTTTTAGCGACGATAAAATAAGTCGTCACTAAAAACTGTAATATGATAGTTTTATTATGGTTTTAGTCCCTCTTTTATGTTCAAAATTTGGATTTTACCTCTCTACTTTGATTTGGTATTTTTCATTTTGGGATGAAACAACATTTAGTGCTTGAGCTTGGTAATGTTTTTTTTTTTAGTTTGGACACTAAACTCTTTTTCAGGACGGCATTAGTCTTGGAACTTGGTAACTTTTTTCAATTTGGTCTGTAAATTTAGATAACATTAAGGCTTAAAAGTTTAAAAAGAAATTATATAAAATTTGAAAAATTATAGGGACATTATATTAAAAAAAATTTGAGGTGATGACATAGCACAATATCAAAATATCATATCATTACACTTTTAACATAATTCAAGTTTAGAGACCACATTGGAAAAAGCTAAGTTCTAGCACCAATATTGACCAAGGAAATTTGAAGGATCAAGGTAGAAAAAAATGCCAAGTTCAAGGACTAAAAATTTGATTTATTCCTTTTTTTTTTGTTATTTTTATGAAGTTGAATTGATAACATTAACATCCTTAGTTGCTATCATGATGAGGTGAATTTTTTTACTGTTATTTAATCTCAACAACTAACATTATAAAAGCAAATTATTAAACTACGATAAAAAATAAAAATGCAAATTTTAGTTAGTAGAGGGATTAAAATCAGTATTAGACCAATATTAGAGAATTCGAGTGTTTTTGTTTACCAAGACGACGGAATCACGAGCAGCGAGAGCTAGAATATCAGCACACGAAACGACGCCGGGACAAGCAGCTTCAAGCTTAGCTTTAGCCTCGTCGATGACATCAAAGCCTCTCAACAAGCTATTCTGAACGGCTTTCCTCTCCGTATTAGGACCGTCGATAAGGACGGAGCCATCACAGCCATTAACGAAGCAATCATGAAAATGCATCCTCAACAACCCCGGCGCAATAGCTGGATTTGAACGGAAATGGGATTCAACAGTCGACTTAACGATGGATTCCGCTCGTGGGCATGTTTTTGAATAGAACCCGACCCGAGTGGTTCCTTGCCCGAAACCAGTCGCAGGCATTGATAACAATGTGACAGCCATTGTAAGGAATATGTAAGAAGGCTCCATTGTTGATGAGGTTGAAGAAAGTGATTTTGGGAGTGATGGGTGGTTTGGTTTTTGAGGGTTTATTTATAGGGAAAAAAAGGTTAGGGTCAAAAGTAAAGAATGTCGGCTATAAAGGAATCGCCATTACCAAAGGAGAAAAGAAGGGTTTGGAACAATAATGGAGTAACTATGAGTGTGTAAAGAAGGTTAGAGGAAGCTGCTGTGAACACTGTAATGGCGAGCTGGTGTTTTTGAGGTTCACGTGAAGAAATGTCCTTTTTTGTTCTTGAAGGACGTGAAGCGATGTTATTTGGCAAAAGATTCGTTGTATAATAATATTATATCGACATATCCATAAAACATGGAGAAACGTGATAGAATTATGAATAAAATATCAATTTTACATCTCCCATGAAATCTATATTATATAAGGTTAGAATGAATTGATTTTTTTTATTTATTTTTGTTGTTAAAAATAATCTTTGTATGTAGACCTGATTATAAGGTAAGTCATCAGTTCAGGTCGAAAGGTCTGTCTGAAAAATAAGAAGATTTTAATAAAAATATATGTTTGACAAAAAATAAGATCGGTTTAAAAAATGGGTTGGGCCTTAGGTAAGATTTTTTTGCCCTGGATCAAGCCTGACATGAATTTGCCTAAATTTTTTCCCCTACTGTTGTTTACTTCTATTTTGTTGCCATTTTAATGTTGTTTTGCCATTATTTTGTTACTATTTTGTTGTTATTATTTGAATGTTGTATAACTCTTATTTTATTATTAATTTTGCTACTATTTTAGAGTCATTTTGCTTGCCAAGTTGTAACTATTTTAGTATTATTTAAGCATGAAGATTTTTTTTAATGTATTTTCAAACATTATTTTTAATGTTTTTAGTAATTTGTTTTTATATAAAAAAATTTAATACTGGAGGGCCGAGTCAGGCTCGAATTTAACATTTTTTATATGGGTCGGGAGTGGGCAAAATTTTAGGCTCATTTTTGAGTCGGACCTAAAATTTTGCATCGTCTTGGCCCATGATCAGGTCTACCTATACGTCACCATAAGTTTCAAGTAGCACACCACGTTGCACTGTCTAATTATTCTATTAGGCACTCCAGTTTTTAACAGTGCAAATGGATGAAATTTTTAACAGGAAAGATTGATTTCCTCTTTGATCTAACATATATGGTCTAATTTTCTCATTTTCTTAATAAAGAGGGTAAAATGTAATTTGACTCTTAGTATAGGGGTCTCCATGGTATTTTACCAAAAATTGACGATAAAAAATTACAAATATGCCGAGGTCTATTAGGTCAAGTTGTATGGAGTTTAATATTCCTAAATTTGTCAATTGAGTTAAGAAAATTTTCTTTTACCAAATATATATAGATATATGTTTGTCAAAATTTTAAAAGGTCCTTGAAGTATGTACTTCTTGCAAATTTAATATTTTTTAAACAAGTAATTTGATCAATAAGTATTCTATCACAAATTTATCCTTGTAGTTTATTTTAGTCCTAAAATCAATGATTTTTTGCTAATTATATCCAATAATTTAACATAATTTAGTTTTTAAAAAAGTGGTGTCATTCTTCTGTATTGGCGATAATACTCATGCCAATTGAACTGAAAATCAATCGACCACCCAAACAATATGTTGTTTATAAAGCTCAACACTTTTTTTCACATTTTAAAAAGATTAAATATATAATATTTATTTCCACTCGTAACAAACAGTAATAATCCATAAAATATTAAGAGAAATGGCTATAGTTTTAGATTTAGATTAATGCCAAATGCATTACTGTAAAGTTGCCATATGCACGTTGTGGGGTTGAATTTTATATTCTATTCAATAATCTATATTTAAATTTTTAAATAAAAGAATTCAGTTTTGGTTTAATAATAAATCATAATGTAGTTTTAAGATTTAAAAACTACTGCAATACTATACATGAATTTCGATTACGTAGAATTTTATACAATAAAGGTTAATTTGATTCAATTTTCAATTTTGCACAAATCATTAACACAATTATTGATATAACATTATCTTACATTAACATACAAGATACACATATAATTATATTTATTCAATATAAAAATAAATTGACGTATTTATTTCTTCAAATGTGTACAATTGAATCAAAATCAAAGTTTTATGTGTACATTTAAAGCTGTAATTAAAGTTTCATTTATAAAAATTAAATTGTTAAAATGTAAAAAATTCAAGGTTTGATGGTGAATTAAAGGTATAATTGGGACTTTTTAAGGGCTTGGATAATTCGGCTATAAATTTTGACTTGAGAGAATGGTTAATTTTATGATTTTCAGGTTAGAGGACTAATGTGAAAAAGTTGTAAAAGGTAGGGGTAATTGTGTAATTTTAGAAACTAAAAGGGTATAAAAATGTAGAATAAATTGGAATATGAAATGTAAGCTAATAATTGGAAAATTTTACATTTTAGATCAAGACCTTGTTGATTTACGTGGAAAAAAAATTACGAAAGTCCCTGAACTTCTGCAACTATTACAATTCAGTACTGGTAAGTTCATTCGGTTTATGATTTAATATCTGTATGAATTGTATGATGATATAATATGAAATAGTTGATATTAATTGTTTTATTGATGATGTAAAGTTGTTTGGGAAAATGTTATTGAATTTTGATACTTAGGTCGGATGAACGCGAGATAATGTACAATTGAATGACAGTGTCTTAACGGGGATTGGAGTGGAGATTGATGTGTTGTGTTTTATATATATATATTCCCGAGTATAACGAGGTTCAGCATTTGTTGCGAACCCTCGTGTTGTACTATCCTGTTCTGGCATGTTATGAGGGCAGATGTATAGCCTACGAGCAAGGCACTTAGTGTTGAGGCGTGTTATTGGTTGGATTAGCTCCCTGGAGCATTTGGCATGTTATTAGTTAGATTAGCTCTCATGAGCGTTTGGTGTGTTTTGGTTTGATTACTTGTGTATTCGTATCTGTAAGTTGTTCATCAGGTCGTAAATTATTGTACTATAACTTGTTTAATGACTTTGAATGGCATGACATGTACTTGACATCTTGAATTAACTCTGTTGTGGACATTTGTGTTTTCCAGAGATTATTATTTGAGCTTTGAATTGAAATATGCAATTCATCGATATGCATTTGTGGATGACAAGAAACATGTGTTGTTGAATCATTTTTATTTGATTGTTATATTTATTTCGGAAGGTTTATTGTTTCTGTCCGTCGAACTTACTAAGCTTCAATAATCTTACTTGTGTTAATTTTTGTTTCTTGTAGATACTTTTGAAGGTTAGACGATTGGATCGGCACTTAAGTCACACTATCCATCCGTTTTTGGTAGTTTTTGAACGTTTGTTTTGGATTATATGGCATGTAATAGACTTGTTTTGTCATTACTTTTGTTTTGGTATGTAAATATATAAGGAGTAAGCCTAAGTGTAAGTAGATAACTTATTGCAGTATATGAATGTTGGAAGATGTCTTTGATACAAACTTTTAGCATATGTGTGAGTAATAGGTTATATTGAATTGTTATGAATTTAGGTTCCTATGATAGGCATATTGGTTAGAAGTTTAAGTTGTGTGAATTGGCATGTTTTGATTGATAGTTTATATTGTTGTATATGTGTGTATACTTGTGGTACCATTGATGGTACATTGGTTAGGCACTTAAGATGGTTGAATTAGCATGGTTGAGCATGTTTAACGGCATTTTTAATGGGTCAAATGGCTGGTAAATGGATTGCTTATTGTCCAAGAAATTTTGAAATGGTTAATTTAGGTGCACATGGCAGGGGATACGGGCTGCCACACAGCCTTGTGCCACACACAATCTGAGACACAACCGTGTGTATTAAGTCAGTGTGTTACACAGCCTGCAATATAGCCGTGTGACCGACTCAGTGAGTTACACGCGCAGAGATACAGGCTGGGACATGGCCGTGTGTCCCAACTTCGAAAGTCACACGGCCTGGGTCATTCCACACGACTTGATTTAAGATTTAAAAACTACACATGAGCTTTAGTCTAATGTACAATACTATATATAAACTTCGATTATGTAGAATTTTATGCAATAAAGGTTAATTTGATTCAATTTTCAATTTTGCACAAATCATTAACACAATTATTGATATAACATTATTTTACATTAACATACAATATACACATATAATTATATTTATTCAATATAAAAATGACGTATTTATTTTTTCAAATGTGTACAATTGAATCAAAATCAAAGTTTCATATGTGCATTTAAAGCGCAATTAAAGTTTCATGTATAAAAATTAAATCAAATCAAAGTTCATGCATCAAATTGAAAGTTGAACCAAAATTCATGCAGAATTTTGATATTTATCCCCAAAAAATTGTTTTTAATAGGGAAAGGAATCTTGGAATATTGCCTTGCATGGAAAGAAGAAAAAAAGGCCAAATTGGGTTTTATTTTTAAGTAAATAACACCAAATCAGAAGATAATTACGTCAATTGTTGTAAATCTTTATTATATTTCCAAATTTTGATTCCAATTAGTATATATATAAAGCTCAAAAATGTGAAGGCCAAGTATCACACTTAGAAAACACTTCAATTTTTTTTCTGGCAAATTAAATCCTTAAAACATGGGCAGAATTTCTCTCACTCATGTCTTCATCCTTGCGCTTCTTTTCACTGGTTTGTTTACTTATATCCCTTCATTCCATATTTGTATTTATATAGTTTTTTTCAACTTTTTGAAGAGTCGAGATTGAATTATATATTTTTATAAATAATAAAATGTAATCTAATTCTTAATATAAAAAGTTCCATCGATTTTGTTTATTGTAGTTATTTCAATGATAGCCAATGTTGAAGCACAAAAGAGATGCACGGAGGTGTTGAGCCCAAGTAGTTGTTTGCTTGCGGAATGTAAACAAGAGTGTTTTCAGAAATACCCAAGTGGAGTAGGACAATGCGTTCAAAGTGGTGGAACTCCTCTTCAGCCTACTTTTGAGTGTCTTTGTGTTTATAATTGTCCTCTTTAATTTTTTTTATTTCTATTTTGAATTTCAATAATAAGTAATGAGATTATTTTAAGAGATAAATATGAATTTTGATTCAATATTTAATAACACATGAATTTTAATTTTGTGTTATTTTATACATAAAATTTAATTTGATTCAGTTTTATCAACTTACTAACATATTTATTGAATTATCACCATTTTATATTGATATCTTGCGTATATAAACAATTATATTAATTTGATATGAAAATAAATTTATGCATTCATTTTTTAATGTATGCATATGAACCACAATTTAAGTTTCATATATATAAGCGCACGAGAACAAAGTTAAATTTAATTTATTTTAATTCTATTTAAATAAACATATATTATTTGTGACTATACTGATAAATTTCTTTAAAAATTTATTTCAAAAAGAATATTAATACTAATACATTATTTTTTGCTATGATAAATAAAGATCGTCTAACCCAAGCTCAACTAATTACAAATTCAACCTAAAATATTCCTAACTTTCAATTTAATAATTAATTTATTTTGTCAAAAATAATTCTTAAACTCTTGCTGGAATTGTTTAAAAAATAAATATGCGATGAACCTATCATATATTTTTATTCAAAACAATAAAAACGTTGTTACGTTTTCCTGCAGTTAGTATAAAAACGGGAGTGATTGTGAGATTAAATATTGTAGCAAAATTATAGCGTGAAACAACAAGAAAACTAAATGCACCGCACTGGAGATAAACACCAATCCGAAGGGGCCCTTGGTTTAGCAAGCAAAGTTAGATTTCGGTAAATAACAACAACAACAACAAAAAGTAACTTGGGTTTATATCATACCATACCAAAGAGCTGGGAAATCATAATAAAGGAGCTCATACAATCCAAGATATTATCATACTGTTTCTTCTTTCACAACAACATAAGATTTTTCATCACAACAGTAATGTTGCATCAAGTGTTCCTGTTGTTGACCTTGAAGCAAAACATTCTTTTCAAAGTCTCAAATCTTCTATTTCTAAGCAGCTTCATTGTATTTCTTTTAGATTCCAAATGCCTAAAAGGCTGCTCTACTGATGTGAATTTATGGACTTAAGGCTTGGAGGTAAAAGTATCATGGAGTTGCCTGTATTAGGAGATTGCATTTTGCCCAGTTTATTAAAAAATTGGACTCATTAATCCATGTATGTTAGATTAAAAAGTAGCTCCTATAAAAAATTCTACTATATCCATTTCTACTGTTAAAAATTTATCCCTGTACGTTAGCATGAGGTACACGTGACATGTTATGTGTCACCGTTTGGATATTTTGTCAACCATGCCCGTTTTTAACGGCAGAAACAAATGGGATTTTTAACCGAAGGAGCAATTTGCTCTTTTATCTAACGTACAAGGACTATATTGCCTATTTTTGTCTATTTTTTGAGTAAAGAGGCAAAATGCAATCCGACTCCTAATGAAAGGGCCTTTATAGAACTTCTACCGGCTTTGGAAAAATATAGTATCTAATCATCATTATGTAGTAGAGGCCTTGAAATCCTAAGCTCTAGTTTTTGGAACAAAGATGGCTAGATCTTGATGGTATTCCCAAACAACATTAATTTTACGGTTCATGTCTTAACCTTAATTTTTAACTTTTTAAGTACAATGAATAAATCTCAAATTTTGTTAAAGTACAAGGACTAACAACATATTTTAACCTTAATTTTTTACGATGTTGGTGTGACAACCCGTGTGGCAGTCCACATATACTTCATGTTAACATGACACTATTTGTCTTATGTAACACCCCATACTCGACCCAGCCGCTGAGTTTGAGCTACGAGATGCTACATCCATTGTCAAAGCAACTACAATTAATTATAAACAAAGAAACTATTTACACATGCAAATAAGTATATTACATATTCATAATATGTTACATAATCATTTGCAAGTCTTATAATAGCTTACGAAAGCTCTTATGCTAACATGAGGTCGAATTAGGACCAAATTGTAAGTTTTAGAAAATGTTGAGTTGACATCGTGACTTTGGGGATTCCTTTGTCGCAACGCAACTCACTGTGTAACAACTTGTTTTCCAGTGGTGACGGAATAGTGGTTTTGAGACCACAAGTTTCTGTCATGTCAACTCGTAATTATTACTTATAGAATAATTACGGAGTCATTTGAGTCGTATTAATTTTTGGTTAAGAAGTTTTACCGTTTAGATAGTTAAGTAGAGAAAAAGGACTAAATTGAAAAAGGTGAAAAACTTAGTAATTATTGCATTTAGATGATCAAATAGCTTAATTACTAAATTAGAAAGGACCTATGTAGCAGTTAGCCCTTATTTATTAATGATAAAATCAATATGTTTTAATGGAAATTTTGTAATTAAATCAAAATTTAAACAAAACAAATAGAAAGAACAAACATTTTCTTCTTCATTTTCTTCAAATTCATGCCAAAACACAATTGAAGGGGGCTCCAAGCTTCAGTTTCATCTCCCTAGTGCATGTGAGCTCAATTCTCACCTATTTATTGTAATTTTTATATTTTTGATATTGTTGCAACTAGGTCCAGCTAGCACGTACCTTCGTTTTTGAATCTATTAAAAATTTTAGAAGTTTCCATTGATGAATATTGGTTTTTTTTTATGATAATTATGTGTTTGAAGTTTTGAGCGTGGTACTTGGATGTTTTATGAAGTAATTTTTATTATTTATTATATAAGGATTAAATTGTTAAAATGTCAAAATTCAAGATATGATGGTGAATTAGAGGTATAATTGGGACTGTTTAAGGGCCTAGATTATTTGGCTATAAATTTTGACTTGAGAAAATGGTTAATTTGATGATTTTCGAGTTAGAGGACTAATTTGAAAAAGTTGTAAAAGGTAGGGGTAATTGTGTAATTTTAGAAAATAAAAGGGTATAAAATGTAGAATAAATTTTAATATGAAATGTAAGCTAATAATTGAGAAATTTTACCTTTTAGATCAAGACCTTGTTGATTTACGTGGAAAAGGAAAAATTGGGAATAATCCCTAAACTTCAGCAACTATTACAATTCAATCCAGTTAAGTTTCTTCGGTTTATAATTTAATATCTATATGAATTGTATGATGATATAATATGAAATAGTTGATATTAATTGTTTTGTTGATGATGTAAAGTTGTTTGGGAAAATGTTATTGAATTTTGATTCTTGAGCCGGATGAACGCGAGATAAAGTACAATTGAATGACGGTGAGTTATACGGGGATTGGAGTGGAGATTGATGTGGTGTGTTTTATATATATTTTCCCGAGTATATCGAGGTTCATCATCTTATTATGGCATGTTATGGGGGCGAATGTAGAGCTTACGAGCAAGACACTTAGTGTTGAGACATGATATTGGTTGGATTAGCTCCACGAAGCGTTTGGCGTGTTATCGGTTGGATTAGCTCTCATGAGTGTTTAGCGTGTTTTGGTTTGGTTACTTGTGTACTTGTATTTGTAAGTTGTTCATCAGGTCGTAAATTATTGTACTATAACTTGTTTAATGACTTTGAATGGCATGACATGTACTTGACATCTTGAATTAACTCTGTTGTGGACATGTGTGTTTTCTGGAGATTATTATTTGAGCTTTGAATTGAAATATTCAATTCATCAATATGCATTTGTGGATGACAGGAAACATGTGTTGTTGAATCATTTTTTATTTGATTGTTATATTTACTTCGGAAGATTTATTATTTCCGTCCGTTGAACTTACTAAGCTTCAATAAGCTTACTTGTATTAATTTTTGTTTCTTGTAGATACTTTTGAAGGTTGGACAATTGGATCAGCACTCGAGTCACACTATCCATTTGTTTTCGGTAGTTTTTGAACATTTGTTTTGGATCATATGGCATGTAATAGGCTTGTTTTGTCATTACTTTTGTTTTGGTATGCGAATATATAATGAGTAAGCCTAAGTGTAAGTAGATAACTTATTGCAGTATATGAATGTTGGAAGATGTCTTTGATACAAACTTTTAGCATATGTGTGATTAATAGGTTATATTGAATTGTTATGGATTTAGGTGCCTATGATAGGCATATTGGTTAGAAGTTTAAGTTGTAGGAATTGGCATGTTTTGATTGATAGTTTATATTGTTGTATAAGTGTGTATACTTGTAGTAGCATTGAGGGTACATTGGTTAGGTACTTAAGATAGTGGAATTAGCATGATTGAGCATGTTTAACGGCATTTTTAATGGGTCAAATGGCTGGTAAATGGATCTCTTATTGTCCAGAAATCTTGAAATGGTTCATTTAGGAGCACATGGCTTGGGATACGGGTTGCCAAACGGCCTTGTGCCACACACGATCTGAGACACAACCATGTGTATTAAGTTAGTATGTTACACAGCCTACGATATGGCCATGTGACCAACTTAGTGAGTTACACGGGCAGAGATACAGGCTGGGACACGGTCGTATGTCCCAACTTCGAAAGTCACATGGCCTGGGTCATTCCTCACGGCCTGATTTAAGATTTAAAAACTACACATGAGCTTTAGTCTAATGTGCAATACTATACATAAACTTCGACTATGTAGAATTTTATACAATAAAGGTTAATTTGATTCGATTTTCAATTTTGCACAAATCATTAACACAATTGTTGATATAACATTATCTTACATTAAGATACAATATACACATATAATTATATTTATTCAATATAAAAGAAATTGACTTATTTATTTCTTCAAATGTGTACAATTGAATTAAAATCAAAGTTTCATGTGTACATTTAAAGCGCAATTAAAGTTTCATTTATAAAAATTAAATCAAATCAAAGTTCATGCATCAAATTGAAAGTTGAACCAAAATTCATGCAGAATTTTGATATTTATCAACCCAAAATTATTTTTAATAGGAATCTTGAAATATTGCCTTGCATGGAAAGAAGAAAAAAGAGGCCAAATTGGGTTTTATTTTTAAGTAAATAACACCAAATCAGAAGATAATTACGTCAATTATTGTAAATCTTTATTATATTTCCAAATTTTGATTCCAATTAGTATGTATATAAAGCTCAAAAATGTGAAGGCCAAGTATCACACTTAGAAAACACTTCAATTTTTTTTCTGGCAAATTAAATCCTTAAAACATGGGCAGAATTTCTCTCACTCATGTCTTCATCCTTGCGCTACTTTTCTCTGGTTTGTTTACTTATATCCCTTTATTCCATATTTGTATTTATATAGTTTTTTTTCAACTTTTTGAAGAGTCGAGATTGAATTATATATTTTTATAAATAATAAAATGTAATTTAATTCTTAATATAAAAAGTTCCATCGATTTTGTTTATTGTAGTTATTTCAATGATAGCCAATGTTGAAGCACAAAAGAGATGCACAGAGGTGTTGAACCCAAGTAGCTGTTTACTTGCGGAATGTAGACAGGAGTGTTTCCAAAAATACCCAAGTGGAGTAGGACAATGCGTTGAAAATGGTGGAACTCCTCTTCAGCCTACTTATGAGTGTCTTTGTGTTTATAATTGTCCTCTTTAAATTTTTTTATTTCTATTTTGAATTTCAATAATAAGTAACGAGATAATTTTAAGAGATAAATATCAAAGTTATATATGAATTTTGATTCAATATTTAATAACACACATGAATTTTAATTTTGCGTTATTTTATACATAAAAATTTAATTTGATTCAATTTAATCAACTTACTAACATATTTATTGAATTATCACCATTTTATATTGATATCTTGCGTATATAAACAATTATATTAATTTGATATGAAAATAAATATATGCATTCATTTTTTTAATGTATAAACCTATTATATATTTCTATTCAAAACAATAAAAACGGCGGTGCGTTTACCTGCGGTTAGTATAAAAACGGGAGTGGTTGTGAGATTAATTATTGTAGCGAAACTATAGCGTGAAACAACAAGAAAACTAAATGCACCGCACTGGAGATAAACACCCATCCGAAGGGGTCCTTGGTTTAGCAAGCAAAGTTAGATTTCGGGAAATAACAACAACAACAACAACAAAAAGTAGCTTGGGTTTGTATCATACCATACCAAAGAGCTGGGAAATCACAATAAAGGAGCTCATACAATCCAAGATATTAGCATACTGTTTCTTCTTTCACAACAACATAAGATTTTTCATCATAACAGAAATGTAGCATCAAGTGTTCCTGTTGTTAACCTTGAAGCAAAACATTCTTTTCAAAGTCTCAAATCTTCTATTTCTAAGCAGCTTCATTGTATTTCTTTTAGATTCTAAATGCCTAAAAGGCTGCTCTACTGATGTGAATTTATAGACTTAAGGCTTGGAGGTAAAAGTATCATGGAGTTGCCTGTATTAGGAGATTGCATTTTGCCCAATTTATTAAAAAATTGGACACATTAATCCATGTATGTTAGATTTAAAAGCAGCTCCTATTAAAAATTTTACTATATCCATTTCTACTGTTAAAAATTTATCCCTGTACGTCAGCATGAGGTACACCTGACATGTTATGTGTTACCGTTTGGATAATTTGTCAACCATGCCCGTTTTTAACGGCAGAAACAAATGGGATTTTTAACCGAAGGAGCAATTTGCTCTTTGATCTAACGTACAAAGACTATATTGCCTATTTTTTTTCTATTTTTTTGAGTAAAGAGACAAAATGCAATCCGACTCCTAATGAAAGGGCCTTTATAGAACTTTTACCGGCTTTGGAAAAATATAGTATCTAATCATCATTATGTAGTAGAGGCCTTGAAATCCTATGCTCTAGTTTTTGGAACCGAGATGGCTAGATCTTGATGGCATTCCCAAAGAACATTAATTTTACGGTTCATGTCTTAACCTTAATTTTTAACTTTTTAAGTACAATGAATAAATCTCAAATTTTGTTAAAGTACAAGGACTAATAACATATTTTAACCTTAATTTTTTACGATGTTGGAGTGACAACCCGTGTGGCAGTCCACATATACTTCATGTTAACATGACATTGTTTGTCTATTATGTAACACCCCATACTCGATCTAGTCGCCGAGTTTGAGCTACGGGATGCTACATCTATTGTCAGAGCAACTATAATCAATTATAAACAAAGAAACTATTTACACATGCAGATAAGTATATTACATATTCATAATATGTTACATAATCATTTGCAAGTCTTATAATAGCTTACGAAAGCTCTTATGCTAACATGAGGTCGAATTAGGACCAAATTGTAATTTTTACAAAATGTTGAGTTGACATCGTGACTTTGGGGATTCCTTTGTCGCAACGCAACTCAGTGTGTAACAACCTGTTTTCCAGTGGTGACAGAACAGTGATTTTGGGACCACAAATTTCTGTCATGTCAACTCGTAACTATTACTTATAGAATATTTACGGACCACAAATTTCTGTCATGTCAACTCGTAACTATTACTTATAGAATATCTACGGAGTCATTTGAGCCGTATTAATTTTTGGTTAAGAAATTTTACCGTTTAGATATTTAAGTAGAGAAAAAGGACTAAATTGGAAAAGGTGAAAAACTTAGTAATTATTGCATTTAGATGATCAAATAGCTTAATTACTAAATTAGAAAGGACCTATGTAGCAGTTATCCCTTATTTATTAATGATAAAATAAATATGTTTTAATGGAAATTTTGTAATTAAATCAAAATTTAAACAAAACAAATAGAAAGAACAAACATTTTCTTCTTCATTTTCTTCAAATTCATGCCAAAACACCATTGAATGGGCTCCAAGCTTCAGTTTCATCTCCCTAGTGCATGTGAGCTCAATTCTCACCTATTTATTGTAATTTTTATATTTTTGATATTGTTGCAACTAGGTCCAGCTAGCACGTACCTTCGTTTTTGAATCTATTAAAAATTTTAGAAGTTGCCATTGATGAATATTGGTTTTTTTTATGATAATTATGTGTTTGAAGTTTTGAGCGTGGTACTTGGATGTTTTATGAAGTAATTTTTATTATTTATTATATAAGGATTAAATTGTTAAAATGTCAAAAATTCAAGATTTGATGGTGAATTAGAGGTATAATTGGGACTGTTTAAGGGCCTGGATTATTTGGCTATAAATTTTGACTTGAGAAAATGGTTAATTTGATGATTTTCGAGTTAGAGGACTAATTTGAAAAAGTTGTAAAAGGTAGGGGTAATTGTGTAATTTTAGAAAATAAAAGGGTATAAAAATGTAGAATAAATTGGAATATGAAATGAAAGCTAATAATTGGGAAATTTTACATTTTAGATCAAGACCTTGTTGATTTACGTGGAAAAAATTACGAAAGTCCCTGAACTTCTGCAACTATTACAATTCAGTACTGGTAAGTTCATTCGGTTTATGATTTAATATCTGTATGAATTGTACGATGATATAATATGAAGTAGTTGATATTAAATTTTTTATTGATGATGTAAAGTTGTTTGGGAAAATGTTATTGAATTTTGATACTTGGGTCGGATGAACGTGAGATAGTGTACAATTGAATGACAGCGTGTTATATGGGGATTGGAGTGGAGATTGATGTGTTGTGTTTTATATACGTTTTCCCGAGTATAACGAGGTTCAGCATTTGTTGCGAACCCTCGTGTTATACTATCCTGTTCTGGCATGTTATGGGGGCGGATGTATAGCCTACGAGCAAGGCACTTAGTGTTGAGCTGTGTTATTGGTTGGATTAGCTCCCCGGATCATTTGGCATGTTATTAGTTAGATTAGCTCTCATGAGCGTTTGGCGTGTTTTGGTTTGATTACTTGTGTACTCGTATTTGTAAGTCGTTCATTAGGTCGTAAATTATTGTACTATAACTTGTTTAATGACTTTGAATGGCATGACATGTACTTGACATCTTGAATTAACTCTGTTGTGGACATGTATGTTTTCCGAATATCATTATTAGAGCTTTGAATTGAAATATGCAATTCATCGATATGCATTTGTGGATGACAAGAAACATGTGTTGTTGAATCATTTTTTATTTGATTGTTATATTTATTTCGGAAGGTTTATTGTTTCTGTCCGTCGAACTTACTAAGCTTCAATAATCTTACCTGTGTTAATTTTTGTTTCTTGTAGATACTTTTGAAGGTTAGACGATTGGATCAGCACTTAAGTCACACTATCCATCCGTTTTCGGTAGTTTTTGAACGTTTGTTTTGGATTATATGGCATGTAATAGGCTTGTTTTGTCATTACTTTTGTTTTGGTATGTAAATATATAAAGAGTAAGCCTAAGTGTAAGTAGATAACTTATTGCAGTATATGAATGTTGGAAGATGTCTTTGATACAAACTTTTAGCATATGTGTGATTAATAGGTTATATTGAATTGTTATGAATTTAGGTGCCTATGATAGGCATATTGGTTAAAAGTTTAAGTTGTGTGAATTGGCATGTTTTGATTGATAGTTTATATTGTTGCATATGTGTGTATACTTGTGGTACCATTGAGGGTACATTGGTTAGGCACTTAAGATGGTTGAATTAGCATGATTGAGCATGTTTAACGGCATTTTTAATGGGTCAAATGGCTGGTAAATGGATTGCTTATTGTCCAAGAAATTTTGAAATGGTTCATTTAGGTGCACATGGCCTGGGATACGGGCTGCCACACGGCCTTGTGCCACACACAATCTGAGACACTACCGTGTGTATTAAGTCAGTGTGTTACACAGCCTGCAACATAGCCGTGTGACCAACTCAGTGAGTTACACGCGCAGAGATATAGGCTGGGACATGGCCGTGCGTCTCAACTTCGAAAGTCACACGGCCTGAGTCATTCCACACGACCTGATTTAAGATTTAAAAACTACACATGAGCTTTAGTCTAATGTACAATACTATATATAAACTTCGATTATGTAGAATTTTATACAATAAAGGTTAATTTGATTCAATTTTCAATTTTGCACAAATCATTAACACAATTATTGATATAACATTATTTTACATTAACATACAATATACACATATAATTATATTTATTCAATATAAAATTGACGTATTTATTTCTTCAAATGTGTACAATTGAATCAAAATTAAAGTTTCATGTGTACATTTAAAGTGCAATTAAAGTTTCATGTATAAAAATTAAATCAAATCAAAGTTCATGCATCAAATTGAAAGTTGAACCAAAATTCATGCAGAATTTTGACATTTATCCCCCAAAAAAAACTTGTTTTAAATAGGGAAAGAAATCTTGGAATTGTTTTTAATAGGGAAAGGAATCTTTAAATATTGCCTTGCACGGAAAGAAGAAGAAAATGCCAAATTGGGTTTTATTTTTAAGTAAATAACACCAAATCAGAAGATAATTACGTCAATTGTTTAAATCTTTATTATATTTCCAAATTTTGATTCCAATTAGTATATATATAAAGCTCAAAAATGTGAAGGCCAAGTATCACACTTAGAAAACACTTCAATTTTTTTTTCTGGCAAATTAAATCCTTAAAACATGGGCAGAATTTCTCTCACTCATGTCTTCATCCTTGCGCTACTTTTCTCTGGTTTGTTTGCTTATATCCCTTCATTCCATATTTGTATTTATATAGTTTTTTTCCAAGTTTTTGAAGAGTCGAGATTGAATTATACATTTATATAAATAATAAAATGTAATTTAATTCTTAATAGAAAAGGTTCTATCCTACTAAATTGTATTTTGTTTATTGTAGTTATTTCAATGATAGCCAAGGTTGAAGCACAAAAGAGATGCACGGAGGTGTTGAGCCCAAGTAGTTGTTTGCTTGCGGAATGTAAACAAGAGTGTTTTCAGAAATACCCAAGTGGAGTAGGACAATGCGTTCAAAGTGGTGGAACTCCTCTTCAGCCTACTTATGAGTGTCTTTGTGTTTATAATTGTCCTCTTTAAAATTTTTTTATTTCTATTTTGAATTTTAATAATAAGTAACGAGATTATTTTAGGAGATCAATATCAAATTTATATATGAATTTTGATACAATATTTAATAATACACATGAATTTTAATTTCGTGTTATTTTATACATAAAATTTTAATTTGATTCAATTTTATCAAATTATTATTGAATTATCACCATTTTACATTGATATCTTGCGTATATAAACAATTATATTAATTCAATATGAAAATAAATATATGCATTTATTTTTTAATGTATGCATATGAACCACAATTTAAGTTTCATGTATATAACTGTACCAAATCAAAATTAATGACCAAAGTTAGATTTAATTGATTCTAATTCCATTTAAATAAATATATATATTATTTGTGACTATACTGATACATTTCTTTAAAAATTTATTTCAAAAAAGTATGTTAATACTAATAAATTATTTGTTTGCTATGATAAATAAAGATCGTCGAACCCAAGCTCAGCTATTTACAAATTCAACCTAAAATATTCCTAATTTTCAATTTAATAATTAATTTATTTTGTCAAAATAATTCTTAAAACTCTTGTTGGATTTTTTTAAAAAAATATGCGATGATCAACCTATCATATATTTTTATTCAAAACAATAAAAATATTATATTTTCAGTAATAACAGCATTTTATTTTGCCTTTTAAGAGACTGCCATCTAAAAGGCATACACATGTGAAGTAAGTAAAATATTCCAATGCATTAGCTGCAATTTGAATCAGTGGATACGAAACTAAACATTGGGCAACTACACACACAAAAAAGACAAAAGGTTAAAATTCGTCATAGGTTCCTGTACATTTCAAAAGTTTAGAATTTAATCCTTGTACTTTAATTTCCTGAATTTAACAAAATAATTTTATAAATGTTAATTGGACCTGAATTTTGAAATTCAAAAAGCAAAAGGATTAAAATCCAAATTTATGAAGTGTACAGGGGCTTATGGCATATTTGGTTAAACATGCATATATCCAAGCAGGCAGAGTTAGATTCCAGTAAACAACAACAAAAAGCCTCTTTTCATTTGGAAAACAAAAGGTAACTGGGCATTATATCATATCATACCAAAGAGCTGGGAAATCACAATAAAGGAGCTCATACAATCCAAGATATTATCATACTGTTTCTTCTTTCACAACATAAGATTTTTCACCACAACAGTAATCTAGCATCAAATGTTCATGTTGTTAATCTCGAAGGTAAAACATTCTTTCCATTTCAAAGCAACTTCATTGTGATTCTTTTAGCTTCCATCTGCTAATGTGAATTTATGGACTTAAGGCTATGGAGGTAAAAGTATCATGGAGTCCTCTGCATTAGGAGATTGCATTTTTCCATGGACAAATTAATTCATGTTTGTTAGATTAAAAAGCAAATTGCTCCTATTAAAAATTCCGTTCCATCTATTTTTACTGTTAAAAATTGATGCTATGAGATACATGTAGCACTATTTGGTTATTTTGTCAACCATGCTTGTTTTTAACAGAAAAAACACATGGGATTTTTAACGGAATGAGCAATTTGCTCTTTGGTCTAACGTACAAGGACTATATTGCCCATTTCTAAGTAAAGGGGCAAAATGCAATCTGATTCATAATGAAAAGAGCCTCCATGAAACTTTTACAGACTCTAGACAAAGATAGCCATCATTATGTAGTAGGGGCCATGAAATCCTAAGCTCTAGTTTTTGGTACCTAGATGGCTACATCTTGATGGTATTCTCAAAGAACATTAATTTTACAGTTCATGTCTTAATATCCTACAACTTGTATTAAACTCCTTTCCAATAATCCGGAAGTTGAAACACTAATTTATCACCAAAACTAAATAATCCTTCAGTCCATTGGCCTCGTTCTATAGTCCGTTCTAGTGCATGAATTCCTATTAGACAGCATGTTTATAAAACATAAAGTACTATAAGAAAGGAATGTGAAAGTTTCCCCATTTCATCTGATATGTGATCCACTGAAAAACACCTAATCCAAGTTATTAACTTGTAACTGATTTGATAGTGAGCCACACAAAAAGAAAATCAAAGACCTCTGTTTTTCGTGTTCGTCAAACGATCCATAATGGATACCATGCTTTAGATGTCTATAATGTAACATAATTATAAACAAAGTAACTCATGCTCGAGACATTGCCCTGATGCACAATATTAGTGCTAGACCGTGAGAGTGTTAACTCTCTAGGTATGGCACCTCGAACAAACCAAGCATAACAATAGCAGCGTAATCAGAAGTCAGAACTGTAAATTCAACAGGCAGAGAGTATAGAAACAAATGGAAATTGTATGCAGTGCTCAAAAGTACATCAATCATACAATATAATGATAACCAAAAAGAGCATGCCTCAAATGAGGGGACTCATATAGTATAAGCTAGTAAAGATTACAAAACAATGTATCAAGAAAAACAATTTAATCAATCCAAACTGATTCAATATAAACCCACACATCTTAAACAATCAGAAATCCACAAGCATCGAATTTGAGACCTTAAGAATCAATACAATTTTAAGGATGATAACTAAACTAATAGTAGTAAAATTGAATTTCCACAAGTGTGAATTTTCCTACACAAAGATACCAGAAGCTTAAAACACTATGCACATCCATTACCTGAAAAAGCAAAACCATGAAATCACTTGGAAACCAATAGGATTTCGGGCTTCTTAGCCTTGCTAGGAGTGTTAGCATTCGAAGAAGCGTTTGTTGTCACCGTAGCAGCCGTTGTTGCAGCCGCTCTTGCATTCTTATCAAGCCTTATCAGACTCTGCAATGCCAAGATCGCTTGGGGTGCCAAATCATGAGATGCCCTCGCGTATAAACACCTAACCGCGACCGAGGCGGAGTCCTTCACATCTTGTGAATTCAAAGGACCAAACAAACAATGCCCTAAAATTGTCACTACCGGCCTCAAAAGTTCCCAAGGTAACGGGATCCTCACACCCTTTGTCTCCAAATTCTCTTCGTTAATTCCCAAAGTGTTCATCTCCACCACCACCACTTCCTTAATCACATCATCCTCATAGTCCACTTCATCTCCGTCGCCGCTTCTTGTTCCGTTGCTAAACCCTGAATCCTCCCTTAAAAGGCGAATGTGACCATTACCGTTTACGTTGCCGTTTTCATGGTGGTTATCTTCATCTCTGTCAAGCTTTGTTCTACAAGGACAATCTTGCCCCGCCCAAGCGGCGGCGAATTTGCAGAAATCCAGTTTAGACCAAGCCGGCATTTGAGAAACTTGTTTGTAATAGCAATCAAGTGCGGTTCCAACGATGATGGCTCGCTTAGTTGACTTAACGGCTAAGTGTGGCTCCAGTGGAGGTGATAAAACGCCGACGGATTGTCTAGATCTGTCATCAACAGGCTTGTTACGAGGAGCGTGGTAAAGAGAAGGTTGAGATAGGTCGGGAATTTGAACGAGAAGTGGTTTCCCGGCACGAGATTTCGCTTCGGAAGAGTAAACAGCGAGGAGAACGGCTTCGAATCCGGCAAGCGACGGCAGAGAAGAAGAATCCGATGAGTGGACACGGGAAAGGTAGATGCCGGAAAGAAGAGGTAGAAAAGAGAGGACGAGAAGGCGGAGATGAGGATCGGACGATTGGAAAGTTTCGTAAAGCCATTGGCAGAGACGGTCGGAGCCAGAGCCGGATTTAGGAGAAGAAAGGGCGGAGGAAATCAAAGAGTAAGCGAAGGGCGACGAGAGTAGGGAGACAGCGGGACGGTCAGAATCAGCCAAGGAAGACACGGCGACTCCATCGGAAGGGAGGAGAGCGGCGAGGGAAAGGATGCGGGAACGTTGTTTGGAGACGGATTCCCACCATGAATGCATCGGATCGTTGTCGGTGGCGGAGGAATGAGGAGGTTGGTGGTGAGCAGCGGCGGAGGAAGTGGAGGAGGTGGAAGAAGAGGCAGAGTTTGTGGAAGGGTTTCGGTGGAAGTCCATGGCGGAGATGACGGTGGTTTGACTTGAAAGAGATTCGGGGGAATTTGGGTGTTCCGAAACCCGGTAAAATCGGGTCTCGCCTTTGCTTAGTTCCTATGGACTATGAAGCTGACTTTCAATATTTTTTTCTCCTAATTTTCTCTATTTATTCTTTAAAATAAAATTTTCCGTTTTAAATAAAAGCGTTAAATATGGGCAAAAGGGTAGTTAAGTATCTTTATTCAATGTTTTTTTTGGTTAAAATTTTACATAAATTTTTGTACTTCTTTTTTTTTAAATTTGAAATTTAGTATTTTTATATTTATTTATGAGAATTTAATCTCTTTATTTTTCAGATTTCAACAGTTAGGTCCAATTGTTAATAATGTTAAGATTATTTTTTTAAATTCAACTTCATTTAGAGGTGCTCATGGGCCGGGCCAGGCTGGGTTCGGGCCGGGCCCATAAAAAATTTCGGCCCGGCACGAAATATGGGCCTAAGATTTTGTCCAGGCCCGGCCCAGCCCGACTCATTTTTATTTTAAAAATTTTAAAAAATTAAAAAAAGTATTTTAAAAATATTTTAAAATTTAAAAAAAATTAAAAAAGTATGTAAAAAATATTTTAAAATTTTAAAAAATAAGGCCCGGGCCGAAAAAGTGGTGCCCGAGGCCCGGCCCATTTTCTAAACGGGCCTCATTTTTTTGCCCAAGCCCATATTTCGGGCCTATATTTTTACCCAAACCCTCCCATATTTCGGGCGGGCCGCCCGGCCCATGAGCACCTCTAACTTCATTACAATGTTTTTTTTTTCAATTACATTATTTTTATTATTATTTTAAAATGCCACACCAAACCTTTTAATAGTGTTAGCAATTGGATCTGAATTTTAAAATATAAAAAAATAGAGTGACTAAATTCCAAATTCGTGAAGAGTACAATAACTATGGCATATTTTAACTATTTTTTATAAGTATCTTTATTCATATTGATTTACACCTAGATTCATTATCTTTGTTTAGGCAGCATAGAGTAATTGAATGAAAATGCAATTACTAGGGTAGTAATTATCTTCCTTGTAATTACCTAGACATATTTGGTTGATAGAATTACATTGTACTTCCCTATGTCATGTTTGGTAGTATAAAGCTGTAACTACACAGTTACATAATTTATAATTTTAAAAAATTAATTACTAAAATATTATTAGTATTGTAAAAATAATTTTTAAACAAGTAATAAAAATTAAAATCAAATAGTCTAAAAGAATAGTTGACAATACAATTACTAACAAAATAGAATGAAAAATAAACATCATATGCAATATTTATCTAATTGTTCTAGTGCATAAATCCCTCTTTAATGTTTAACATATGCACCTTATCATCATCTGTTGATCCTTGACTGAGTTTATCATCGTCTGAATTTGAATCAGATTATCAAAATCTTATTCTTCCATGTACTCTTTGAAATGTAAATCATTTCAATTCCACCTATTATTGAAGCTATAAAATATGCAACATGCTAGTACGATCCAACATTGCTTTTTTATGCTATAATAAGATGATGTTGTTAATATGGTAAATATTTTTTTAGAATAACAAATATCTTCTCAACCACATTTCGAAACCTTGAATGTCTCAAATTAAAGAGTCCGTGAGTTGTCTATAATACCTGTGTCTGACACCATTCTCTCAAATCGTATCATACTCCCACAATATAATGCAAGAAAACCTTTTCTATTTGCATAATTAACATTGACCTTATAATATTTGGATTCACACAGTCCAAATAATTTGTAACTTTAACATTTTTTTTATGAATAAAGATGTTATTTTTATAATATATAGCATGAAAACCTCAACTTTCTCAAGCGACACCACCATAAGAATAATAATAATAATAAACAATAATTTTTTGATGCCACCTAACAAATTGACGGCACCGGACTGAAGCGTGTAGGGACAAAGCATTCAGGGACTTGATAAAGTAATTACGCTTTTTAATTGGCTGAAAAAGAGTATCGCATAAGCGTATTGCGGCGCCTAATTAAATTTTTAGTCTATTTGCATGTTAAGCCTATTCCTTTTTTAAATTAAATTTAAATAGCCATTAAAAAATATAAAAAAAAACCCTTAGACACGAGGATTATGAAAATGACTAACTCTATTCCAAGAAGACCGAAACAATATATGACACATATTTTTCTAAATAAACTATACATGTATGTATTCAAATATTATTTGCCAACTTCAATAAACCTATATGTAAGTATTTTGATACCATTGTTGTTAGAAAGAATATGTTTTCGAGTAGATTTAATTTTTATTTTCTTTCGATTTAAGAGTTTAGAGGAGTTATGACCTTATGGGTAATGGTAGAAATTGTATAAAAATTTGTACCCGACACATAAATATTTGAAATTGAATCTATACAATTATTAGAGTTAATAGCACCATGCGCCCTAAATTATAACTTTCATTTTAAATTGGTCTCTAAACTTTAAAATATTTTAATTACATCCTTAAACTATCAATATCATATCAATAAGATCCTTCCATTACTAAAATCATTAATTTTATCGTTAAATGAGATGTCAAATCTTAAGTGGCATAGTTTACAATGAAAAGTTTAAAGATAAATTAATATTGTAAAAATATTGGTTTTGATGTTTTCGGGCTTTTGCAAAAGCTTCATCACTCACTTTCTCTTGTTTTTCAGTTTTACTTTTAAAATTTGACATGTCATTTAATAGTTAGATAAACAGGTTTAATAATTAAAAGACACGATTAATATAACATTGATAGTTTAAGGATGTAATTAGAATATTTTAATATTTGACGACCAATTTAGAATGAGTGTTATAGCTTAGGGATTTGTAGTATAGTTAACTCCGCCTAGTAAAGTTATCACATTCAACCACTATAGTTTGAAATATTAGAAGTAACTCCGCCTAAAAAATTAACTCGATGTTTCCAACTTAAATTCAATAACTGAACATGAAAAGATTATAACTTGAAATGACTCAACCTTCAAATCAAGTATGACTTGAAATTAACATATAATAATCTGAACTCGAAATTTCCTGATCTAAAATAAATCTAACTCGATTTCTCTAACTTAGCTCTACTTCTAATAATACTACACGATAAATAAGAATAGGACAGGGTACGTTGGTAAGTAATAGGACAAATTAATTTAATCGCATTTATATAATTTCAAATATATTTAACATACCAACAAAATTTGGGTCAAATTGTAAAAAGTTTGGTATTTATTAAGTAAAATTTTGAGTTTAAGTATCGTATTCGAAAACTTTACTCCTTATTTAGGATCCGAATTTTGGGTTTAGTTCTCAATTCAATAATAGATTTTTTTTCATTTATATCTAAATTTAGTTTCAATGTTGAATTAGATATTTAGGTTTTTCAATGTTTAATTTGGTATTTAAATTTTTTATCCCAATTATCAATGTGCTTTTACTAGAGCACAGATGTCAAATATTTATTGAGTCATTGATGCTATTTGATTTAGGTACCAGATTAAATATCAAAGCCAAACTTAAATATCAAATTGAATTAATCATATATTAAATGCTTTATAAGATATATATATATATATATATATATATATATATATATATTTAGTTATCCATTGTAAAACTAAAAATGTCAGAAAGGGTTTGAAAAAGACCAGACCCGAAGACAATAATTTTCATGTTTTTCTTTAGCAATAGCCAATTAAAATTTGCCATTTGGCTAAATGATTGCCATTGAAATTTTTCTAGTTTTTATTTGTTTCATGCTAAAATATAGGGAAATAAATGGCAATGGCAATGGCAATGCATGGTTGATTCAAGATTGGATACCGTTTGGATTCTAGGAAAACAAAAGAACAATAAACAAAGGTAAAAAAAAAAAAAAATTTGAAGAGGGAAGATTAGGAAAGTTTAACAAAGGAGAGAAAGAGTAGAAAATTTTCTTTCATTTTCTTTCGTTTTCTTCTCTCTTCTCTTTTCTTTCCCTTTTCCCATCAGCAATCTTTTCTCCGTCGATTGTTGTTGAGAATTTTTTTTTTTTAAATTTTGATATCGTTTGGGTATTTACTTGATAGTTAAATCCTTAAATCCATGGCACCAAGTAAGATCCGAAGAGCTCTCGGCCATGTTAAAGACCAGACGAGCATTAGTCTCGCCAAAGTCGGCGGTAGTACATCGCTTTCTGACCTCGATGTCGCCATCGTTAAAGCGACGAGACACGAAGAATACCCCGCCGAAGAACGGCACATTCGAGAAATACTTACGTTAACCTCGTATTCACGAGCTTACGTTAGTGCGTGCGTCAACACTCTCTCGAGACGTCTCAATAAGACTAAAAATTGGACCGTAGCATTGAAAACTTTAATATTGATACATCGTCTTCTCACCGAAGGTGATCCGACGTACGAGCAAGAGATCTTCTTCTCGACGAGGCGTGGGACTCGGATCCTCAACATGTCAGATTTTCGTGACACTTCGCGATCGAATTCGTGGGATTTCTCTGCATTCGTGCGGACTTTCGCGTTGTACATCGATGAAAGTTTGGAATTTAGAATGCAAGGGAAGAATACGAAACGGAATGTTTATAAATGTGAAGAAGATTTCGGGGAAGACTATAACAATAGCCTTGTCGCCGTTAAACCCACTCCGGTCAATGAGATGAAAACCGAGCAATTATTTCAAAGAATGCAGCAATTGCAGCAACTTCTTGAACGCTTCTTAGCTTGTCGACCAACAGGTTCGTTTACATGGTTTGGTAACTGAGTTCGATAAATTTGATAAATTTTTTTTAACGTGATATTTGGGTTATTTTTTATTTAATATGATCAGTTTTGACTGTGGGTTAGATAGCACATCCGGTCATTGGGTCTGGGCTTGGATAAGGTTTTTTTATATCTTGGGTAGTTTGAATTTAATTTAAATAATATAAAATATTTTTAAAATTTAATTTAATTCTAAAAATGTATTTTTAATATTTTATTAATTTTTAACAATAAAATGGAGTGGAGCCGAAAATGAGCTTGTGCTTTAATTTTTTTAATTGTAGACAGATCTAAATGTGTGATTTTTTGACAAAAATTATTATATTTTGGTACAATTTATCCCTCTATAAAAATACAAATTAATCATTACATGCTAAATAAAAGAACAAATCAATCCCTTTTTTTAAGTGAACGAAATTTTTAATCCCTAATACCTCCGTGGTAATTTTAACTTACAGTTTTCGATTTTACGTTGCATGAATTAATGACGTAACGTTGTCTTTTTCCTTTTCCTCTTTGCATGATCGGAAAAAAACAACAGGTGAAGCCAAATGCAATAGAGTGGTGACGGTGGCGCTTCATCCGATCGTAAAAGAGAGTTTCAATTTATATTACGACATAACCGAAACAATGGGAGCTTTAATCGATCGTTTCATGGAAGTCGACATGACAGATACCATGAAAATCTACGAGATTTTTTGCCGTCAAAGCAAACAATTCGACGAACTCGAAGCTTTTTATTCATGGTGTCGGAGCATCGGCATAGCTCGACCGTCGGAGTTCCCGGAGATCGAAAAAATAACTCAAAAGAAACTCGACCTCCTCGACGAGTTGATCCTTGACAAATCGGCGTTAGCTCAAGGGAACGTCAATAGAGATGAACCGGAACGGGAACCGGAAATTAAAGAACTGGAACCGGAACCGGAACCGGAAGAAGATATTAACGCTATTAAAGCATTACCACCGCCGCCGGAAAATTTCTTTGAAGAAGAAGAAAAGGTTGAAGACGATAATTCAAAAGCTATTGTAGTACAACAAGAAGTTGATTTTTTGAACTTAGGGGAGAACGCTATGTCGAGTGAAGACCACGCCGATAAATTAGCTTTAGCTTTATTCGACGGTGCCGTTCCGGCGGCTACATCGTCGGGGTCGGGATGGGATACTTTAAAAGCCGATGCTGGTTGGGAAACCGCCTTGGTTCAGTCCGCGAGTAATCTAAACAACCTAAAACCGACCCTAGGTGGTGGATTCGACCATTTATTACTCGACGGAATGTATCAACAAGGACAAATGATGGCGGCGGTGACGAGTTCTGCGGCTACCGGAAGTGCTAGCAGTGTTGCGTTTGGATCAGCAGGGAGATCAGCGGCGACACTTGCGTTGCCGGCACCACCTTCATCGAATGGTAATAAGAACAATGAACCCGTCGCCGTTGACCCGTTTGCGGGGTCGTTGACGGTGGCGCCGCCGTCGTACGTGCAGATGTCGGATATGGAGAAGAAGCAGAAGTTGCTAATGGAAGAGCAAGTAATGTGGGATCAATTTAAAAGGAATGGAATGCGAGGAGGTAACGTTGCAGTGTCGAATGTACAACAACAAACGTATCCGTACAATCAAGGAGGGTGGTATACACATAATTACTATTGAAGCTTTTCAAACTTCATTAGTTATTAATGTTTTGGTGTTAATTTTTGTTTCTGTTTTTTGTGTGTCATCCAAATCCATCTTCTAATATTGGATCTCAATTTCTTTTATATAATTATTTTCATAGTAAGATTTAAATTTTACAATTTTTCTCGTATTGAAACTTAAATTTTGGGGTTTTCAATGAATAATTTGGATAAAAAGATATTCAAACATCAATCCGAAAATAGAAACAATGGAAACAAATAAAATTTTTAATGGAAACAATCAGTTTGGTCTTTGATCTAATGTAGAAAAGTTAATTTGTTTATTTTTTAATAAAAGGAACAGAATGCCATCTGACTCTTAATACAATAGCCTCCATAATACTTTTACAGACTAATATGCCAAACTTTTGGATTGAAAACACTAAAAGATTATAATTTCACAAACTATTTACCTTGCATGGGAATGGTGTAATAACAAAGCTAAGGGGAAATTAAGCAAATTATTCAAATTTACATCCCATTTAAGCCAATCAACTTAGTAAGCCCAAAAGTAATACCCATAGCAATCCATCCTCCCACAAGCACCCTACCACCGGATTTCGCCACCGGAGCTCCCCCGAGCAAGGCCCCCACCACCCCAAACACCATCAACGCCACACTAGCCACCACAACCACCACCGCCATCCTCACCTTATGGTCCCTTATAAAAGCTGCCGCCAACAACGGAAGCACCGCACCAACCGAGAAAGCCAACGCTGATGCTCCCGCGGCTAGTCCCGGACTCGGCAACCGCTCCTTCTTCTCCATTCTCCGGTCATTTTCATCAACCACCGGTGATCTCTTTTCTCCGTCTCTTTTCATTTGAGCCATCTCGACATCCCTTTGGGTGTATACCGAGACGAACTCTCCGATGGCCATGCTACAAGCTCCGGCTACCAAGCCGGCGAAACCGGCGAGAACCATGGCTTTGACGTCTTGTTTAACTGAACCAACACCCATTAACAGTGACGATACTGAAACTAACCCATCGTTGGCTCCCAAAACAGCAGCTCGAAGCCATTGTCCTCTTTGCGAGTAATCGAACTCAGGGTTTTCAACAGGTTCTTGAAACTGCTTTTGCTCGGTACCGCCATTGACATGAATTGACAACGCCATTATTGACAAGAAAAGAGAGCAAAAAAGGCAAAGATAAATAATAGAATATATAATATGATAATGATAAGAAAAAGGAGGCTTGTGGAGGACACACGCCATCGATGGAGGGGGATTTATAGGAGAGGAATAGCGATGGTGAGATTATAAATTATGATGCGGAAGGTCTACTCTCCTAATAATTAATGTATATTTTATTTTGTTAGTGGAACTAAAATATCTTTCTTTTTACCCTAAAATCTTTTTCCGGTCTTATACAAAATTCATATTTTCAAGTTGAAGGATATACGGTGGATCAATATTCATCGATAAATAGAATATATTTTAAATCCAAATTAATCTGACGATCAATGTTGGAGATTAGAGAATAATGGATTTTGGTTCGAAAATTTGTGACGTTAAAAGTTGTTACATTAAAGAAAACTGAACTGTATAAGAGAAGGGGAAGGAAAACTTACGATTGGTACAAGCTGTGCCAACATAGAAAGCTATACAACATCGGTTTAACAATCCAATCACTTAATGGAAACTTTCGAATAATTTAATGATCATTTATATATATTTTTTAAATTGAGTGGCCAAAATGTAAACTTACTAATAGTTTAGTAATCTTAGCTTTTTCGTTGTCTTTAATGTTTTCTAATTTTCAAGAATATGAAAACGAAATTCAAAAGTATAATTTAAGAATTAAAATTCAATCAATAACATATATTCAGATTTAACAAAAACTAATTAATAATGTTATCAATTAAACTTAATTTTAGAATCAGACAAATATAGAGATTAAGTCTTAGTTTGAGAACGCTTCTCAAAAGTATTTTTGGGGAAAAAAATTACTTTTGGGGAGAAGCTAAAATTTCAGCTTTTGAAAAAAGTGTTTTTGGGCTAAATTTTAGCTTGGGAGAACACATTTTCTCTAAAAAACCCAGCTTGTTTAGGAATGCTTTTGGGACAATAAAGCTTTTGTTCCAAAAGTGCTTCATAGAAGTAATACTAAAAAGATCCTAAATTTATGAAATTAAAAGTAGAGAATTAATTTCCAAAAATCCAAAAAATACAGGGACTGAGGATAGAATTAAGCCCAAGAAAATCAATATCAATTTTCGTATAAATTATAAGCATTTAAGTTAATAATTTGCATCACCTAATTTTTGTTAGGAATTAAGAAATTAAGTCACTTATACCTCTAACATTGTTAAATATTTCTAATGAAAAAGTTGACTCAACACTCTTTTTTATGTGCTTAATTAACATTTACCCAACATGTGAGTTCCCATGATTCTTCATCATAATTCTTGATGTTTTGATCACAAAAGGCATTACACTTGTTGAGTAATACCAGTATTTTCAACTTAATCTTTTCAGTTTTTTTTAGAAGTAAAATAAAATACAAAAGTAGGAGTGAAGGATGAAAGCATGAAATAATGGAAAAATGGCCTAAAAGCAGCTTTAGAATTGATACATGTAGATCATATAAAAAGGCCTAGTGTATATTTATATTCTTCATCTCATAATATTCTAAACTTGAGCCAGGATAAGGTTGAGATTTTAAGAATTTTAAAAATTAAGGTCCGGTTTTTTCTCTCGATTTTTGTGTGTGTATGGTTATTGAAGTGATTGATGTTAATTAGAACTTTTGATATAGTTTAAACTTAAAAAAAAATACTTAAAGCTTGATTTGTTACGATTGGATTAGATTAAGATTAATTGTTGATTGGGTATTAGCTTAATTGGCATCGGTATTATTATCGGTGTAGTAGGACGTGAGTTCGAGCGCGCTGAAGCGCATTATAGGGAGGGATTATAGGTATTTTTAAGCATTATATTAAAAAGTTCCTACAGCCTCAAAACCTGTCTACAAACCATTTATTCCACTAACATCATTAAACTTTCTATGTCTTTCAACGATGTGAATATTGAGTAACATTATGAACCAAAATCAGATTAGAAAAGTTGATTTTTCTAGCAAGTTTTGCTATGACAGGAACCCATTGGGGACAGCCTAAAAGCTGTTTGCTTCTCTAAATAATGGGTTTTTAGTTGACTTTTTGTAACATTTAACAACATATTTTTAAGTTGTATCTCAATAAAATGCATAAGAGATTAAAAATTGAAATATACCTAAACCCTAACATACTTAAAGAAACTGACATACGACAATGATGCATATTAAGACCTTAAATCGAACCATCAGAATTTTATCAGCACAATGGATGCATGTTGATTTGGTAATTGTTTTGCCTAGTCCCCATTATCAATAATTTTCTCTCTCTATTTTCCTTGCTTAAACTCTGTTTAATGCCATTGGAAAAACCTGCATATCACATGTTTGTAAGTGATATGAGAAAAAAAAGTAAATAAAAAATAAAAAATCGGAATAAAAATCGTAATTTTGATTTCATTTTTCCTATCAAACTTATAAATGAACGAACCAGTTAAATTATTGATTTTTAATTTGATCGATTCAAATTAAATAAATTATTATAAAATTATAAAATCTAGTTTAACAAATTTTTAGTTTGAGTCAATCAGTTCATACCAATTTACGAATCAATCGATTTTTACCCTCTTTCAAACCGATATTCGATTGTTAAGTTATATGAAAAAGAAGAAAAAAACTTGCGAAAGAAGAAAAATAAATATGAGTTATATTGTTGCATTACCTAATCATCACTTTAAATAGTTTATTTTCTATATATAAGAAGATATACCCACTATCATTGTTTATATACACACGATCTTCAAACATATTTGACAAGCAATAGTCAATCACCATTAATGAGAGTGGTTAAATGTGTGAAAAGGGGTTAAATTTGGGAATAATCCATCTCCATCAATGGTGGATATCTGAGTTGGACACCATTTTTGTTTGATTATTATAAGGAAGTGTGGCTTCCACACTAAAGTAATTGGGAATATATAAATACTTTTATATCTCAATTTTGGGTAAACTTCATATTTTGGTCACTCAACTTCAAAAAAGTTATAATGATCAATGAACTATTTGAAAGTTTTCATTTAAGTCACTGGGCCATTAAAATCATTATTGTATAACCCACCCTGTTCGCACTGCCTGCACTAATAAAAAATTCTCCTTCTTCTCTTCCACAGTTTAATTTTTTTTCATGAAATAACTTTAAATGTCACGAATTTACGAACTAAAATCTAAACAACTTTCTTCTTCGATTTTCAACACTGACCATCAGATCAACTTGGATTGAATATATTCTTCTACTCGTCGACGAGTACTAATTCACCGTACTGATAATCGAATTATCACTTGAAGCTTGTTAATTGAATTGTTTTTTTTTTTAAAAACTTAACATCCTAGTTATTTAAATAAAATTTTTTGAGTGGTTCGTTGACTTAAAAGAAAACTTTCTAATAGTTTCATTACCATTTCATAATTTTTGAAGTTAAATAACCAAAATGTAAATTTATTAATAATTTAATGACCTTGAGGGTAATTTACCGTTAAGTCTTTGAAAGTGTGTAGTACACCCACTACTCTTTCTTGGTTAAAATAATGAATAAAAAAAGCTGAAATTCGTTCCACTTTTACGACCAAATTGTACACTTTTTCTACTCACTTTATATTCCTTTTTCTTCTATTTATGGGGCTGCTTAACCCTGCTTAATCGCGGTTGAGTTTGGAAGTGATAATCGAGGCGATTCAAAATTTTTTGAGTTGGATCTTTTATTTAGATTTATGTTTGGATAAGTTGGATTAAATTTTTACATAAATAATTGTTTTTGGATAAAAAGATAAGTTTGATCAACGGTGATGATATAAAAATTAATGTTTGATTGTTTAATTTAAATTCCAAGTGTGTTATTATATTTTACTCTTAAAAATATAAATAAATTAGTTATTATATATTATATCAAAGAGTAAATTAGTTATTCTGTTAAAAATTTCATCCCATTCTACCATTTAAAACTAGTCTCTATATGTCAACATAAGGTATACATGACATATCATATGTAGCTATTTCATTATTCTATTAATTACACCAGTTTTTACTAGTAGAAATGAAAAGCTATTATCTATACAATTTAAGAGTCAATTTACGAATAAAGCCAAAAAAGAATAAATGTTAAAAGTATCATGAGGACTCTTGTACTAGGAGCTAGATTGCATTTTGCTCTCTTTATCAAAAAAATGAACAAATTAACTTTTGTAAATTAGATTAAAGAGCAAATGGGTTATTCTGTTAAAAATTACATCCCTTTCTACTGTTAAAAATTGATCATTGCAAGTCAGCATGAGGTACACAAGGCTTGTCACGTATAACTATCTAGTTATTCTGTTAATCATGCTCGTTTTTAATAATAGAAATGTATATAAATTTTAACAACAAGGACTAGTTTGCTTTTATTTTTAAATGCATAAGAACTAATTTATCTATTTAAAAAAACCTCTTCACGATACTTTTACAATTTAATATTCGCATCAAAAGCAACAAATAACAAAGGAACAAAATTCCCCTTACTCTTTTTGAAGGATTAATTTTCTTTGCTATAACAAGAGAAGTACAAGTATGACAAAGTGAAAACAAAACAAAATGAAAATGAAAAAGAGGAAAATGTTACTCACTTATGTTGCAGCGTTGAAGGTAATAGTTATCAGAACTTACATATTTAGACCAGTATGATTGGTACTTGGAGACTGCTAGATCCAACCATGGCTTATAGTTTCCATTATAATGGATGACGGCTGCATTTTCGATCTCGGTTCGGTTTAAGGCCGGATCGTAACCGAGTCCTAATACGTGCCATTTTCGATCCAGTGGATGAGTCAAGTTGTAGAAAGTGATCAACCCTGGTGGCAATGTGCCAAGCTTCCAAAGAGTTCTATCATCATTCTGCAAAAACAGTTTATCTTCATCAGTGACGAATCTCGGTAAACTATGGAGAAAATGATGTTTAGAAACTCATATATCAATGACAATCCTTATGGTTTCTAGATTAAGCTAACATAATATAACAGACAAATGCGAAATACAATTTTCCATTCTTTTATTAAAGAAGGAAAATAGAAGACTTGTTCACTAAGAACAAAGGACGAAGTAATCATTTGTATTAAGAACCAAAAAGAAATTAATAATTCTTGAGGGCTTAAGGCATAATTTTGTATTAAAAAGACTTTAAATTATTAAATTTTGAAAGGATTAGAAGAAAAATTAACTATTTGACCCAACGGGTGCAAAGAGGCAAAAATTATTAATTTTTTAAAAAGAATTAAGTAGGAAAGTGAAAAAAATTTATTTACTAAGTTCAGGAGACAAAATTATATTAAACCCTAAAAATATTAGGGATAAAGCAACATTTAATCTTAAACTTGACAATTTTTCTTAAATTGGTCCTTGAATTTTTGTCCATTTTAGTCCACGAACTTAATTACTTTTCTTAAATTGGATCATTGTGATGATGTGATATGTTGATATTATACCACATCATCATTTAAAAATTTAGGTGATAACATGACACAATCTCAAAATATCACATTATTATAAAAATTAATATTTAAAAAATTATCGAATTTAAAATCTAATGTAGACAAAAAAAAAACCTAATTATAAAAAATTACCAAATTCAAAAATTAAATATTCGGTTAGCGCAAAATATTATAACACTTCAAGGTATGGGATGTGCATGGACTCCAACATTAGGCTTAAGCTTAGCCTAGCGCATCGCAGTCCATTTTCTAATTTATAACATATTATTAAAATATTTTTTAAGAATTATGTAATTTATATGTAACATGGAATTATATATAAGGTATCATATAAAAATTAAGAAATATATTAAATATATTAAAAATATAAAAAATTTGCTTATATAATATTTAAAAATACCCATTATTTTTGTCAAATCTTAAGAGGATAAATGCACTTTAATATCGATGTCAATCGAATTAATACATCATCGGTAAAAATATAAAAGACTTAAATAGACTTAAACCAATTTCTTTTATAAGTAGGAGGTCTTTAAAAAAAAAAACTTTGAGTTTAAATAGGTATATATATTTTTGGAATTGAATTATTTTCTATTTCCTAAACCCAAACTATCTACTTGAAAGAGAACTGAAAGAGTAAGAAAAGCAAAGAAGCATTACCAAATCTTGCCAATGATGATATATAGCAGTGATGTTTCGCTTTCTCCACTCCTTCAAATCAAAAATATTCATTCCAAATGCCCAACCACAAGCATTGGGATCGAAATTCTCTATGATTATCGGATTAGAGAAGTTGAGATACTTATCAAATCTATGAAAGCTTTCTTTACATGTCTCCACTGCACCATTCACCATCCCTTTCAGATCAACATCCCAAAGAGGTGTCAAATCCTTTTGAACCACAATATCATCATCCAAAAACAAGATTTTATCCAGCTTTGGATGTACTTCAGGTAGGTAAAACCTAAGATGATTCAGAATAGACAAATACTTCGGGTTCCTATACTTGAGGTGATCAGCTCCATCAGACAGAGTCGAAGGATGATTCGCCTTGAAATAATAATCTTTAATCCTTACAGATTCGAGTTGTCGAAGAACCGAACAGTAAGACGAATTCATCCACTTGAAATCATCGATGTTGTCGACTTGAATCGTCGCATTCTCGGGAGAATTCACCAAGAACCACATTTTCATGGCGGCGAAATTCAGTTTATCAGTCACTAAATGGAAAACATGTTTCTCAGGCTCGTTTGCGTGCAACACCGTTGAATTGACGACCACTGATGTTGCTAATACGTTATCGGAAAAGATGGCGTAATGGTATAACGAAGGGTCTTCGAGCTTTTCGTTGTATGGTTCTTGCTTGGTTTGATAATATCCATGAAAGTAGTAGTCGGCTGATAGTTGCAGAGATAGGCAATGCAATGGCTTCGGGACAGTTTTTGCAGCTAATTGAATCAAGAAGGCGCTTCTTTTCTTCTGTGATTCTAAATTGTCTTCTGTTGTTAGAAGCATGGCTCGAAGTTTTCTTTCAACTGTGCAGCAATCATAGAGTTCATCTTTTGCTACAGATAATGCATGCCCCATTTCTTTTGCACGATCAAGTGAACTAGAAACAGAACAACATCCATTTACATGAAAACCAATAGTATATAATCTATACATGATAGCCAAAGGTTAAATTTCTGATTAGTCCTTATAACTATAAAAATGAGCAATTTAATCATCCTATATTTAATTTTAAGGGATAAACGCAACATTTGGTCATTGATTTTGGCAACTTTTCGCACCTTGCTCCTTGACCTTTCACATTAGTCCCTAAACTTGTTAGTTTTTACCAATTTGTTCCTTAAATTTGAATTCCATTAAAATATGATGACGTGGAATTTTCAGATTATGCCACATCATTTACATGAATTTTTTTTTAAAAATATTTCTAAAAATATTTTATGTATTTTTTAGATTTTATATAAAAATTTTAAATTTCCATATAATGACATGGCACAATGTCAAAGTATTACATCATCATCACACTTAATAGAATTTAAATTCAAGAACCAAATTAAGAAAAGTTATCGAACTTCAAACTAATATGTACTAAGCAAAAATTGGTTTGAAAAAGTTATCAAAACTAAATGCTGTCTTATCCCTAATTTTAAACCAAATAGTAAAAATTGTAAAAGGTGGGGAAAAGTTCGCTCACTAATATTGAAGCAACTTAGTTACCGTATACATGATAACTAAAGACCAAATATCACTTTAAAACGCAACAAGTAACGATCAAGTTAATTCTACTTTTCTGCCTCAAAGTTAATATGTTAAGGGACTAAATTGCTCAACTAATTTACTTGTTAACTTATAGTACAGGGACTTGTTAGGTAATTTAACCGATAACCAAAAACAGTAGACATAAAAAGTAGCCATACCTAGGATGAAGATCAGCATCGGAGTTAGCTTCTCCAATAACATTTAGACTTTCCATGATTTGCTTCAAAAGAGAATTGTAAATAACAGTTTGTTTCTTAGACAAAGCAATGTTTGCATATACTTCGGCCATAATAATCTGGTCACGCATAAGCTTCAAGGTAGAATCAGCATTAGGATTTTCGAAATCTTTTCTCCATATACTGTATTTTCCCTTCACAACAGTGTCCATATTTTTCAAGCTCTCAATTGCTTCCATTGCTTGCATCTCTTTATCAACTTCTTTATCTTGGCGAACAAGTTCTGCAGTACGGAGATCCCTCCTTTTTTGCCGCAATATCTGAAGACCTTTACATACTATCACAAGTCTAAACCAGGAAAGAAATATGTAAATATACAGTAGGACTTGTGGATGGTTTACCTGACGCTTGAACTTCACAGGGCTCCAGTATGTCTGTCGATGACTTAGAATTTCACCTTCTTGAAATTGTTGATCATCGGTGGACTGTTCAACATTTTCTTGAAATGGTGTGCTAGTTTGGTATGTATCTTTCAGCTTAAGTACCTGGGAAGTAAATTACTCAACTGGTGATGTCAAACAACAGTACTTGGGTGTAAGTTGAGGAATGTGCTTGATATAGGTATGGTTAGAATTCTGTTTTAAGTTTTTTCAGATATCCGGAAGGTCTTTGGAGGCCTATCTCCACATCCATTTGTCGGATACGAGTGTCAAACATGGGCCTTTAGTTGAGATAGGTATGCTTTATTTCTCAAAGTTTTTTCATGTGTATCGAAGATGCTAGGAGGTCTATTCCTATATTGATGTGTCAGACATAAGTGTTGGATACAAGGAATTCAACAATAATCAACTTGAACAAGGGAAAAAAAGGAGATAGATAAGAGTAGATGATATAATTTTGGTTTCCCCGGGCCATATAGCTCATATAACAGCTGAAAATGTATTATTTCACCATAGAACAGTGCTTACTGCACTTAATTAGATTATACTTGCTGTTATGAATTGGACAGCCATGAATTGCTGGAAAGGATTTAACAAAATCAAATACCTGTACTTTGTCAACATTGATAGGGTTTTCGAGAACCCATGAAGCAGAAAGGTCCTTCATTTTCACCCTACATGTTCTAATAGTGCCCGAAACATCACTGTATGTTGCAATTATGTCAAGATCCTGTATGAAAAATAATTTACATGAACATCATTCATCTTAGTTATTAAGTTAAGACAAAGATGAACTCCACGGATTACCTTCTCATTGTCATTGGACATGTAAGCCGCAGAGGAAGCTTCCCTTCCCTGCTTGTCAACATTCGGACAGATGGTAAGTTCATGCAACATTAAGAAACCTTGAATGCGGGCAGTGGTATTGCACAGTATGATAAGTTATGAAGCGATTCTTACTCAAAATCTATTAAATATAAAGGAAATCTTTCTGTACTACAGGCTGCAGCGACCATGCAGGCAGCAGTATAGAACACTATGATTAGTTATGAAACATTTCTGAGTTTTGCTAAATCGAACAAAACATGGATTCGGAATCTATAAAACATAATGGAAACATTTTTGTCTAGTGAGGGTTGGTCCGCTCCTTTAAGATAAGTCCTTGAAGTTTCGTCTGCCGGGCAGCGAACTGGATCCCAACAACTGAAGGTATTGTTCCCCAGGAGGGTTTTGTCACCTGTGCTTTGCCGAGAGCCAACATTCCATGAGCGGCTGCCCTGAGAGCCTAGCTCACAAAGTTGGGAGCGCTTTGACACACTAGCTCTTGGAAGACCACGGGAGACAAAGCACTCCCCGGAATTTCAAATCTTAAAAAATATAAAGAAACCATTCTGTCATACAAGGGATGATTGCAGGCAGCGGTATCAAATACTACGATTAGCCATGAAATACTTCCGAATTTTGATAAATCAAACTACAATGTGATTCAAAGCCTAAACAATATAAAGGAAATCTTTCTTTCAGACGACGCATGATATGCAGGCAGCAGTATCAAACAGTATGATTAGCTATGAATCACTATTTGAATTTCGATAAATCTAACTGCAACATTATTCAAAATCTATGAAGTATAAAAGAGACCTTTCTGTCATACAATGGCGGATATGCAAGCAGTGGCATCAAACACTATGATAAGCTATGAAGCACTTCCAAATTTCTATGAATCAAACTAAAATATGATTCGAAATCTATAAAATAGAAAGGAATCTTTTCTGTCCTTAAACGGATGACATGCAGCCAGCGTTATCAAACACCATTATTAGCTATGAAACACCTCTGAATTTCGACAAATCAAACTACAATATGATTCAGAATCTTATAAAATATAAAGGAAACCTTTCTGTCATACAGTGGCCAACATGCAGGAAGCAATGTTGAACACTATGGTTAGCTAGAAACACTCCGTAATTTCGATAAATCGAACTACTGCATGATTCAAAATCTATAAAATATAAGCGGCAGATATGCAGGCTACAGTATCAAATACCACAATTAGTTATGATACACTTCTGGATTTCGATAAATATTAATAAAAATCTATAAAATATAAAGGAAACCTTTCTCTCATACGGCAACGATATGCAGGCAGCGGTATCGAACACAATAATTAACTACGGAACACTTTTGATTTTCAATAAATCAAATTACAACATGATTCGAAAGCTATAAAACAAAGGAAACCTTTCTGTCTTTCGGCAGCCGATAAGCTTTGAGTGCTCTTCCACTGAAAGAAATTGTATAGAACATAAAATTAAGGTAATTTAAAATTAGAATAAAAATATCTTAAAAATCCTAGAAATGATCTCACATCGTTCTGTTATCTGATATTTCAGCATCCACAATGATAATACTGGAAATAACCTGAAACAATAGCCATTAGTGGTGTCAATTATAATAAATAACTGATTAATGGCATAATAAAAAAAACAGAATAAACAAATTATTATCTAATAAACATCGGCATTTTCTATTTTATTCTAATTTTACGGTTAATTTGGATACTAATTTAATGAAATCAATACATAAAAAAAAAGATCTAAAACTTGTAAAATTGAGCCAATTATAACAAAAAGATTCAAATCCAAATCAATTCGATTTAAAAAGAGAAGAATAAGAGATTTGAGAGAGCGAAACATATCGGAATACGTACGAGTAGGAAACAAGTGATGAGTAGCAAGGAATCGAAGCTCCATACAGTCCTTGAAGCTGCTGCCATGGAGAAAAAAGAGAAACCGAGAGATTTGATTTTGAAAATGCAAAAAAAAAAAAATACAGCGGGAAAGTGACGAACAGGATCTGTATATATTTATATATATTATGAATCAAGGAACGGTTTCTTTGCTAAAGTGCGCCAGGGGCGCGCATTGTGGGAAGCTCGCAAATGGAGTGCTAAAACTTTTCAGTTCTACGACCGGTTGAAAGTTGAAACTTTCTAATTCTGTTTTACTTTTTCGTTTCATTTTATTATTATTTCGCGGGTGAAAGGGAATTTTAAAATCGGAAATATATATATATATATATATATGGTTAAATTATGCTTTGACTCCTATGCTCTTTGCACATATCAAATTTAGTCATTTTACTTTTATTTCTAGAATTTAATCTTACTTTTCAAATTTTAATAGTCAACACGATTAAAATTCTTCTATTAAATTCAGATTAATTACAATGTAATTTTGTTTACATGTCTACCAAATGAGTTTTTTTATTTCAAAAAATATCATACTAACTAATTTAATAGAATAATTTTAGTAGTATTAATAATTGGACTTGAATTTTGAACTTGATTTTTTTGTCCCAATTTGGTACTCAGATTTGGCTTTAATGTTCAATTTGCATACCCAGACCAAATAGCCCAATGAATGTTTGACATGTGTAATCTAGTAAAAAATAACGTAGGTACTTAATCGGAACAACAAAAATAAAGTCTAGATACCAAATTAAACATTGAAACCAAACTCGGTACTTAAATGGGGTGAAACTTGAAGCCAAAATTGAGACAAAAACTCAAATACTAAATTAAACATTAAAACCAAATTTATGTATACCAAATATTATATTAACCCTAAATTAAAAAACCTTTCCGTGGTGCTTAACATTTTAAGACACTTAAAATTTAAAAACCTAGAAAAAAAAGAGAGAGTAAAAATAAGTTAATTAACCATTCTAATACTACTATTATTATCATCATCATCATCATCAAAATATTTAAGTAGGCCAAACAAAAAAAAAGTCAAACACTTATAGGGTCGAAACAACTCACCAATCAAGTAAAAAAAATTTGTTATCATTTTAACAGAACATGAAACGAGCAGCTCTACTCCCAACTTTTAGGTGTCTTATCTTCGATCTGGTTCTCATATTTTTTTTTCATCAATTTTCATCCATTGTTCAAAGGTTTAATTCTTCATGTTATAATTTTTTTGGTTAAAAATGATTGTGAGCTTTGTCATGTTTAAAGGGTTTGCGAAGAAGGAAGATTTAACGTGAGTCCTATAAACGTGTGATAAAATAAAGAGTATATATATATATATATATATATTTGATACTTGAACTTGATTTTAAGGTTCAAATTGGTACTTAAATTTTTTTTGTCCAATTAAGTACATAAACTTGGTCTTAAGGTTCAATTTGATACAAAGCCAAGTTCAAATTGGTTCAAGTTAGAGCTGCTCATGGGCCGAGCGGCCCGGCCCGGCCCGACGGCCCGTCCAAAATATGGGAGGGTTTGGGTAAAAATATAGGCCCGAAATATGGGCTTGGGCAAAAAAATGAGGCCCGATTAAAAATGGGCAGACCTCGGCACCACTTTTTTTGCACGGGCAGGCTGCCCGAATATAATAAATATTTTTAATTTTTTAATTTTAAAATACTTTTAAAATACTTTTTTTAAATTTTTTTAATTTTAAATATTTTAAAAAAAATTAAAAATACTTTTTAATTTTTTTAATTTTAAAATATTTTTAAAATATTTTTTTAATTTTTGTTTTAATTTTTAAAATAATTTTTTGGTATTTATTTAAAAAAGGGCCGGGCCGGGCCTGGGCTTATGAATTTTTTCCCGGGCCGAGCCTGGGCAAAATTCTAGGCCCATATTTCGGGCCGGGCTGGGCCCGGGCCGAAATTTTTTCCTGGGCCCAGCCCGGCCCATGAGCACCTCTAGTTCGAGTAAGCCATTTACTGCAAGTACTAATTTGGATAAAAAAAAACCAAGTTGAAGTACCAATTTAAACCAAGAATCTAAATTCAGTTGGACCAAAATAAACTTTAGATATCAAATTTAGCCTTAAAATCAAGTTCAAACACCTAATTTTGGACCAAAAATAATTTTAAATGCCAATTTGAACCTTGAACCCATGTTCAGATACTACAATGTATATTACCCTAAAATAAAAGGATTGAGTATGCCATTATTTTTTTAAAATATAAAATTTTGAGCCTTATTTATATTGATTAGTACCATACATTCCATGTTGTTTCTATGTATTATCTTTTATCAATTGGATTGCATGCTTGTGCCTACAGTCATAAAAATGCATTACTCCACAATTGAGAAACAAAATTTCAATTCGTTTACATCATAACGAAAACAACCCTTATCATCGTATCTCTCGAAACAACATACATTGCATAATTTACTTTCCGTTCTATAATAATATAGCTTAAAACATATCATCAAATAATGTACCCATCCATACATTACTCTTTGCTCTTAAAATTCAATTGGCACAAGTGGCGCAGGTACAACCGGCACCACATTTGCAGTACATCTTTCCGGTCCCGCTGCCCCCGGCGGCTTCAGCCTGGCTGCATGTGCATGGATTGCATCCGCAATGCTCCCCGCATGAGCACCGCTTGTGGGCCGCCTCGCCGGCTCCGCAACTGTTTCATTACTCATACATATTCGACAATGATGATAAAGTGATTCGATGTTTATATATAGAATGCACATTAAAAATAATAAAGATAACTAACTAATAGTATAAGGTGGGGAAAATAATTAGTAAAAAGAACTCTTTAGTCCTTCTCAATTTCTAAATTGAGCAAATTGATCCTTCTAAAAAAATAGAACAATTTCATCCCTGTTGATTTCGAAAGCGAGCAACTAAGGACAATTCATAACATTAATGTTTTCTATCAATTACACATAATTTTGATTGGTATAATAACAAATTTAGCCCTCAAAGTTAACTTATTTAGTTCTTGATCCTAATTTAACAAATTTAGCACTCAAATATTTTTGTTTACTGAAACTTAAAATTCATTTTTCGTGTTGTGTAAAATAAAATAAAGAGTAAATTATAGAATTAGTCACCCAATTATTAGCTTGTTTATGTTTTGGCCACTCAACTATGAAAGTTTTCAATTTAGTTACTAACGTTTTAGATCATTTACATTTTGTCACTCTTCGTTAAATATTTAACAAAAATGATGATGTGACTTTTTCTAACTAGTATAATACATTTAATCCTCAACACTTACACATTTTATCAATTTGATTCTAATTCTAAATAGTTCAAAAATTGAACCCTCCATATTTATAAATTCTACCAATTTGATCCTCAAACACATATAACTATTTAAACAGATCTTGACAAAATTATATGTAAATTTGTGATTTTGATAGACCCAAAACTCAAAATCCCCAAAATTCAGTAATTTTGCGATTTTATAAACTTATTCATGATCGTTCTAATAACAATCTCAACAAAGGAATCCAATTTTCCCATGAAACCTAACAAATAATTAACAAAAAAAGGGTTCCTTTTCAAATTATCATCTTTTACATTCTTGTCAACTTGAAGAATTGTGTAATAATGCACCTATATTTAAGCATAAACTTTTTGTAAAATTTATTTTCATATATTTTAATTGTTTGCAATTTATTTAGAAAAATATGTAAATTTTCTTTGATTTTTCTAACTTAAAATTTAGATTTTTTAATTTTTTAATTTTAGATACATATATTTTTATGATTTATGATTTATTTTTATTTTAAAATTTTATATAATTTATATATTTTTTCTTTTAAAATTTTAAATATTTTTACGAAAAAACAAACTAATGCATCATTAGTGCCACGTACCACAACCTAAGAACATCATGTGTCCTATTTTTAATAGCATTACCAAAAAGTATGGTACCCTTGACAAAATGAAAATCCAAGTACCAACTCGGGGTGCAAAAAATCATAAGTACCAACTTGGGAGAAGGTGTCAAGTTTGGGGGCCAAATGCATATTTGAGCCTTATAATTATAAATAATATTACATTTTATACTTTTTTATAATATATACTTTATATTTAATTATATGTGTTTGAGGATCAAATTGATAGAATGTGTAAGTATTGAGAAATAAATGTGTTATTCTATCAGTTAGAAAAATGCTAAATCATCACTCCCGTTAACCATTTTACAGAAAGTGACCAAAATAGAGACGGTCTAAAACGTAAGTGACTAAAACAGAAATGGTCTAAAATAACTAGTAATTAAATTGAAAAATTTTATAATTGAGTGATCAAAACAGAAATAAATTAGGTGAATAATTTATAGTTTACCCTAAAATAAATCAGCGAAAATAATAGGGCGAAAACCTGCAAGTCGTGCCGCCGGGGCACGGCGAAGGACAGCCACACTTATCGTTACACGCAGCGAATCCTCTAACTTCAACTTTGGAATCCGCCATTTTGTACCGTATAGTCTTTTTGTGTTGTTCGCAATATGTTTAATGTGAATGAAAATTTTGAAGCTTCTGAAAGATCTCCTAAAGGTTGTCCTTTTAAATAGAATTCTGAAAATCATTGCAGGTTAACTGTTCGTTAAATTGCGTAAAAGGATTGCGGAAAAGCTAACACATGGCGATGTGTCGGATAAATCGGAAGAGTTCATTAAGCTGTGTCTTACGTATTGCTGCAAAAAGGTTACGTGTACCTAAAATCCTGTAAATTGTTAAGAATATTTGTTCGATTTTGTCATAAAAATACTATACCAAACCTCAATATATACCAAAATTTTTATATTTTTTTATGGATTCTTTTTAATTTTTTCATTTTCTTTTGGAACCTTTTATGAGATTTTGTAAATTTTTATTTTGTTCTAAAATTTTAATTTTTAAGATTTTATTGTTTTAAATTTTAAATATTTGTTAGTGGAACATGCAAAACTAAATAGTGCACATCATCATAAAATTTCACTTCAACATGTCAAAAAATACCACATAATCACTTAATTGATATATATTGTTTACTTAATGATAAATTTGTAACAACGTTAAAAATATATTATCTGCATAATTTTTTTAACATATAAAGATCTGTGTGTACCAATCTATGTTAACAATGCTCTCTTCTAGGGATTTCGCTGAAGTGGATTGTCTTTGTCACTTCTTTCATTCGGCGTAGGGTGGGATACCAAAGAGATTCGATTAAGAAAGGATGAACCAAAAAATGATCGTTTAAAGAGACTCTCTTGAGTGCAATGGGGAATGTGGTAAATGCAAAAAGTAATACAAATGAGGAAGATATCAAACTCTTAGAGGATGATGTTTTGACTGAAGTCGTTGATTGAAGAGATTTGTTACATTTTGATCATTAGTGATGTCATTCTGTAACATTTTACTCGGCCATTCTTTTTCATTTTTTTTTAACTTCAAAACAGCAAACGGCGGGGGACGAGGTTATTGGATTCAAATCCTTACATGGATTTTTTAACAATATGAATTCATTGATGAAAAATCTAACCATACCCATTCTTACTATCACCAGGGAATGGAGAAGGCGACGAGGCTAAGAGGTGGCCAAGATTTTATAGTTGAGATAAAGATGAATTTCACTTTTTTGGAAAATAAAAAGGTAACGAAGAAAGGAAAAGAGAAAGAAAAAAAAGAAGAGAAAATAAGGAAAATCAGGGAGATAAGGAAGAAATGTCTTTAGATTATACCGCAATGACATGGAAGTCACATAGTATTTAACGGGCTACCTGTGATTTCCTTTACACTTCTAACCAAAAATAACATTATTTAGCAAATAACTTATGCAATCAAAAGCGTAACAAATTAAAGTTTAATAACTAATACGTAAATTTAATCAAATATAAGTGATTATTTTGATAGTTTATCCCATAAATTTTGTACTTATAAAGCGAGTATTTTACATTTTTATATTTACGTATTTATTTAATCTCACCTAATTAAAAAAAATGCTTTAATGAACTCAAAGGTGTTTGTAACATGTAATTGAGATATAAAAGTTGAGACCAAAGTTTTCCACTTTGTATAAATAATTGATTGTACGAGTTGGTCTATTATTTCGAATATATATTTTTCATCTTAACTTCATTTTATTAATTTTGAGCATATTCTTATAATTATTGTTGTAGTTTTGAGATTGAATCGAAAATAAGAAGATTTTTACGATATGTCACACACTCAAATATCTATTTTAAATTAGATTTCCAAGTTATCTTATATATTCTCGAAATACAAGTATCATGGTATTAATAGCACTTTGAAAGACTGAATATTACTCTTGAGATATATGAAATATTTAATATTTAAAAGTTTGGAGAATTTTTTTTTAAAGATTAATTGACCTTAATCAATATTCAAAATATTTCATAACATTTGTTTTCTTTAAAACGTATCAACGATCACCCACCATGTCTTCGAGTGAAACAAAGAGAAGCAAATCTAAATCACCAATAAGAGTGATAAACATGGCCATTGAAAATGTGGATAGAAGTTATACGTATTTTTGCTATGTATAGCTATTAGGCGCCGGACTAGTCAACAGCCCCCAAAATTCGCCAAAACTATCTCATTTTAAACACTTTAAATTCTGTCTCATTTTCATCCTTAAGCATCAATAAAAATATATCTCACTTTTTTTCTTAACCTTTTTAAAAAACATAAAAGATGGCAAAGGTTCATTTCGTTGTGTTCTCATTGGCTTTGGTGCTCTCAATCCAATTTGTAGTGGGACACGATGAGAAGGCTTTAGATGAGGCAGCATCCCCAGAAGCTGAAGATGCAATTTTAAGTTCAGGGGCAGCTAAACTTGTTGAAAACTTTAAAAGCTCTGCTGGAGATGATTCCCAGAGTGTGGATGGGCCAACTTCTGGCTTAGCTGATGAGATTGCAGCTTCTCCAGAATCAGAAGTAGAAGTTGCTCCTGAATCTACTGGTGAGATGAAGAGGAAAAGGGCATAGTAAACCCCGATGATGTTTAAATAGCAACATCAGACCCAAATTTTTTTAAAGATATGGCTAAAGTCGTTAAAAATAATAAAAACAATGCAGAAAATAGTAAAAGCAACATCCATTGTTTTTGTAAAATATGTCATGCAATAATTTACTTTTAAAAATAATAAAGTTACTTTCACATTTGTTGGCACATTTTTGTTACTTATTTTCTCAATTATATACATGTTTCCAATAGATATATTTATTTTCATTTTAATAAAGTAGATGACATATTTTTATTTTGAGCAATTAATATTCTTAAATTTACAAAAAATCTTTTAGTTCCTCTTTATACAATTCAATTTATGCTTTATCACGCTTATTTCATCATTAATTTATCAATCGAACATACAATATAACATATACAACCTTAATTTCATAACAATTTCATATATCTAGTAAGTCATGCAATTTTCTATTCTATTTAGTGTAGTCTCTGTTTCGATATTTAATCTAAATCATATCAATTCAGCTCAAGTAATCATCAATAACTCACATTCGATTCCATATAATGTAGAGTGACATAAACATGCAGAAAATAAATGGTTCTCGAATCATAGAAACACAAACCAAAATTCCGAGTTACTCATCAATGACTTTGGATTTTCTTTTCCTTCTCAACGAATCTGAGTCGACGTTGGATACAGATTAACGAATCCGAGTCGATGTTAAATACGGATTAACGAATTTGAGTTGATGTTAGATACAGATTAACATAAAACATATAGCACTATCAATAGTCAACCAATTCCCAATCAATTATCAATTTATACAAAATTTAAAATTTATTCAATTTAGTCCCTAAAATCGAGACTAAGATAACTTTAAATTTAAAGCTTTGGAGTGAAATTCAATTCCATTAATACTCATTAGGGACCTCCTATTTCTTATTCCTACTTTCAATATTACATTTTATTCAATTTCTTCCCTAATATGCAAAACTATCAATTAAGCTTTACAATTTAGTCATTTTCTTAAACTAAACTTAATTTTTATCAATTTAACACCTAAAACTTCAAGAAATCAACAATGAAAATTTTCTAAAACTTCAACAGTTTTAAAATTGGTACATAGGCTAGCTAAATCAAGCTCGCACGACCTAAAAAAAATACAAAAAAAAGGGACTTGGAAATGCTTACCAATTAGGGGCTGAATTGAGTGAGCTTCAAAAATGGTTTTTTTTTTTTAGGTTTTTAGGCTTTGGACAACAAGGAAGAAGAAAGATGAACAAATTTCCACTAAGGTTTTATGTAACACCCCAAAACCCGGCCAAAAAGTTTTAACTGGATTCTAGAGGTCACATTAACCATCAGAAAGGCCCAAATCAGAACGCCGTTCAAATTTCCAAATTTCTTTTCGAAAACTATTTTCTTCTTATGTTTAACAAAAATCTCATAATTACCCTATCTTACATTACCAAATGTTTGTTTTCTCGTAGCATAAATAAATTTAAAACCAAATTATCAAATTCCTATTCGGTTTGTAAACCTTTTAGATTTGAGCAAATTGTTAATCGAAATTCCAAAATTAATATTGCAGCGAAAAATCCGATGTTTTACCATTGGTTGAAATTCATAAAGTTGACACTTAAAATATGGCCAAAACAATTAATTGACCATTGTCCATGCATGAGATTGTTGATCTTAATCAAAAGCGGAAACCATATCACATATCACAACTTATTTACAAATTTGATATCGATATTCATATCTAAAATTTTTTTTATTCAAACCAAACCGAGACAAGAAATTCTGAGACCTTCGATTTGCTAAGTCCAACACCTAACCTCCCAGATTACCTGAAAGGAGAAAACTAAAGGGTGAGCTATGAGGCTTAGTGTGAGTCTTAAATAGAAGAATATAAGCAGAGTCGTATAGTAGCAAACAATGTAGCGACAAGAATCGAACAATCATACAACAGTCAATTTCTAATCATGTCAAAACAAAACATCACATTATGTTATCACAACAAAAAATGTAACCAAAACCAAATCCAACGTATCCAACCACTACACACCATCTCCAACCATCTGACACACACCAAATAGGGTATGCTAGAACCTTCCGTCCTCTACACATCAAATTTTGGGTTATCATGGACCCATCCAACCGGAAAACACCTCAAAGTGGTCATTTGCCACTTGAATTATTGCGGATTTACCGCTACATAAAATAAATGCAGTTTAACTGCCTAATTGAACTTCCTTCACTTTAGAATCAAATCCCAACCAATATGCATATGCAAAACTTTCATTACATACAGATAAACATATCAAATCGAGACTAACATTACTTTAAATTTGAGGTAATGGATTGAAATTTAATTTCTTTCTTTCTTTCTTTTTTTATCAAAAAAGACCTTAAAAGGCCGAACTCAATTATTAGCATCATGAATTACAAACTTGTGAATTTCTTTAGGGTAATTCTCATCGAAATCCTAAGAATAATTATTGTTTAAAACAAAATTAAAAATGAAGTAGGCTAATTTATTACAGCATCTAGGAGCCACGTTACATCAACCAATTCAAAAGTCTTCAAATGCATGCAGGTCTCGTACACACACTGCCCCAGAAACGTGATATCTTGTTGATGGGCGTCGAAACCACCAAAAATAATTCTTATAGTAAAATAACTCTAAACAGTAGTAAAGAGTGGTAGTAGGGTCGAGTCCATAAGGATTGGATATTATAATTAACTTTCTTGTTTAACTTGTGATCAGAATTTTTATCGCGTCAAAAGTCGTGACAAAAGTCGTGCCCACAACTCCAAACGGACCTGCTGAAAAAAAACAAATAAATTAGGGGAGTTTTGAGAATGTTTTAGTAAGTAAATAATCGAAACAACATAAATAAACAATCAATTAATATTGGAGATAAATTTAAATTGGGAAATAAATTCGGATTTTTAAACAAAGATAATAAGCCTTAGCCCTATACTGGGTAGATTCCGGATTAAGAATCGGTCCTCGAAAATTAATTTCTCCTCCAAACAATATTAAGCTAGTTATAGCAGCTAGGAACATCCTAACCACCAATTCTTCCTCTCGTAGCTGGTCCCGGTACGACCTACATACCAACACTTACCGATTATTTAACCGAGATACACGTGTTCCCAATTCAAGATTTTGGCAACCTTGCACTCTGAATAACCCAACTCAGATTAACGGCCTCAACCGCGTGGGTCGTTTAAACCCGATCGCTTCTCCATTGATATGTTCTCGGAGATCTGAGTACAACACGGCCGACTCGTTTCTCCAACTATCCGCAAACACAATTTCAACCCAACGTGCACCTTTTGACTTGAAATCGAGTTAACTTTAAGGGATGAGTTGTCAATCCCGAGACTTAAGAAAAAAAAGTGAATACCCATTGGAAGAATTTTTAGGATGGATACGTATCTCACGATTCCCAACCGGAAAGAACATCGGCCTAAAGCTAAGATGAAATTTAGTTAAACATGAAATTAATCATGCTTTGTAGGTTTTGAAAGATTATTTGATGATAATGGAGAAGAATGGAAATGAAAGGTACTTGAAAAGAATTAGACAAATTTGACAAAGAACAAAGAAATAAAAATAAAACAGCAGTAACTATTGACGCATCAACTTTGGAAGAAAAAAAAAGTATAATCCTATTTAATTCTAAATGGAAGTCAGATCTAAAATATAATGTGTTTTTTTCAAGGTACCTTAAAGTTCTATTTATATACATGATATTTACTAAATTTGGCTTTAACCATTTCATATATAATTAAAGTTCCATCACCTTCTTATCGAGCAGTCTCATAACAGCTTCCAGCCAATCGATACAGTGCTCAAAATGGTTACTAATCAGCCTGTCGTCCAAGCCGCCACACGCGAGGATAGCAGCTGACGGGCAATCTTTAATGGAGTGGAGCAATGTTTCTTTCTCAGCCCTGCACCGCAGACACGCCAGACTCATATTAGGGCGAATGGAAGCAATTTTGCTATTAGTGGGCATAATGTCGTGACCCAACCTCCAGGCGAACACACGAACTTTGGGAAGGGTCTTTAGCTTCCAAATGATCTTCCAGAACAGACAATGAGGCCCTATGCCAATATTTTGAAGAATAAGCCAAGAATATCCCGACTTAGTAGTAAAAAAACCATGATGACTATGGAACCAAACCTGAAGGCCTTTCGGGACATTAGGGATAATGGGAATATTACATATTTGGTCCCCCATATTCTCACCATAAATGTCTAACACCCTTTTTCTATTCCAGCATTTGCGGTCAGTCTCTCACAACTCATGCACCTTCTTCTCAACCACATGCGCCTTATGACAAATAATGGATTCCCCATTAAGCCCCTCAAAACCTCAGTTATCGCTATAGATGTCCACACTATTTCCATCACCCACCAACCACCCGAAGCCTTTCTCCAAGCTCCTCGCAGCAGTAACTATGCTACTCCAAGTAAACGACGGTTTATCCACTTTTTTAGGGTGGAAAAGATTTCCCTCCGGGAAATATTTAGAGCTAAGAACACGGAAACATAACGTGTCTTTTTTTGTAAGTAACCTCCAAACTTGTCTACCGTGAAGCGCCAAGTTGAATAAATGAAAATCTCTTAAGCCAAGGCCCCCCATGCCTTTTGGGGCACAAATATTATCCCAACCAAGCATAGCCCATCCAGGATCCTTGTTCTGACAACCCCACCACATTCTACGAACCTTTGATTGCATCTCCTCGATAATGCCTCTAGGAGCAAGAAAAACAGAAAGAGCATAAGTGGGTAAAACCTGAAGGATAGATTTAATAAAGACTTCTGTACTTCCATAAGATAATAGTCTTTTTGACCAACTGTTAATTCTACAAGAAAACCGATTAAGAATGTCGTTAAAAGGTAAATATTTTTTTTCCCGATATGAAGCGGTAACCCGAGATAATTATCCAAACTATCAACCACACGCATGCGAAGCATATTACCGAAATGCTCTCTTTGGATTATTGGGGTATTCGGACTAAAATAGACCATAGATTTATCAAGGTTGATTTGTTGTCTCGATACCTTTTTCAAATTCTTTTAGAATTTTCGTAAAAGCCTTAACTTCCTATTTTTTATTTCTAATGAAGAGGAGAGCATCATTATCAAAAAACATATGGTTAATGCTATGTCCATTAAAACTAGCTCGTATACCCCGAATAAGCCCATAATGCTGAGCATGGAGAAGCATTCTCCATAATGCCTCCATACAAAATAGAAAGAGATAGGGGGATCCCTTGATGGAGCCCCCTCTCTGGGATTATAGCATCCGAGAGAACCGCATTACATTTAACAACATACTTAGCCGACTGGACGCGTTTTATAATTAAATTGACCCAAACATCAACAAAACCCAAAGTTTTCGTGACATCTTCAAGGAACTTCCACTCCACCCGATTGTATGCCTTGCTCATATCAAGTTTAACCACGAAACATTTATTCGGACCGTTCTTTAAACTTTGGAGGTAGTGCATCAATTCATGCGCAATGAGGATATTGTCATGGATCATCCTTCCCAGAACAAAGACACTCTGATTTTGACTAATGCATAATGGCAAAACAACCTTGAGGCGATTCGCTAAAGTCTTTGCAATGATTTTGTATATCACTCTGCATAAACTAATTGGTTGAAAATAAGACATGTCAACGGGTTCTTTAATTTTTGGAATGAGAACAATTATCGTCTCGTTAATGTATGAAATGTCTTTTGTTCCACTTAAAATATCATGACAGAAAGTTAGAATGCCTTTACCCACGACCTCCAAGTTTTCCTTAAAGAAAATACCCGAGAGGCCGTCAATCCCGGGCGCCTTACGCGGATCCATTTGGTTAAAAGCTGCCAGAATTTCCTCATCCGTAAACTCCTTCACGAGCATGTCATTAACTTCTTGATTAACGCAGGTAGGAATATAGCTCATGTCCACATCATCATTAGTAGAATTAGTGGTCGTGAACAGAGTTTAAAAATAATCTCCAACAACCATACAAATGTCCTTAGGTATCTTTCACCCATCTTCCATTCTGGTCTTTAAGCCTCTTTACATTATTCTTTGTAACACTTTCGAAGTCGGCCGTGGTGTCTAGGTCAGGTTTGGAGTGTTACATTAATAGACCTTAATCAATATTCAAATTTTTTTATATAGTGCACGTGTTTAAAATAAGTATACTATTTTTAACATTTGTTTTCTTTAAAACACATCAATGATCACCCACACTGTCTTCGAGTGAAACAAAGAGAAGTAAATTTAAACCACTAATAATAGTGATAAATTTGGCCATTGAAAATGTGGAAAGAAGGTATATGTATTTTTATCCTGTATGGCTATTAGGCACCAGACTAGTCAATGGCCCCCTAAATTCGCCAAAAATATCTCATTTTATACTCTTTAAATTTTGTCTCATTTTCATCCTTAAGCATCAATAAAAATATATCTTACTTTTTTCCTTAACCTTTCAAAAAACATAAAAGATGGTAAAGGTTCCTTTCGTTGTGTTCCTATTGGCTTTGGTGCTCTCAATCCAATTCGTAGTGGGACAAGATGAGGAGGCTATAGATGAGGAAGTATCCCGGGAAGCCGACAAGGCACTTTTTAGTTCATCGCCAGCTAAACTCGTTGAAGACTTTAAAAGCTCTGCTGGAGATTATTCCCAGAGTGTGGATGGGCCAACTTCTGGCTTAGCTGATGAGATTGCAGCTTCTCCAAAATCGGAAGTAGAAGTTGCTACTGAATCTGCCGGTGGGGTGAAACGTAAAATGGCATAATAGACCCCGATGATGTTTAGAAAGCAACATCAGACCCAAATATTTTAAAGAGGTGGCTGAAGCCGTAAAAAAATAATAAAAACAATGCAAAAAATAATAAAAGCAACATCCATAGTTTTTGTAAAATATGTCATGCAATAATTTACTTTTAAAAATAAAAAAATTGGTTTAACATTTGTTCGCACATTTTTGTCACTTATTTTCTCAATAATATACACGTTCCCAATAGATAAATTTAGTTTTCATTTTAATAAAGAAGATGACATATTTTATTTTGAGCAATTAATATTCTTAAATTTACAAAATAAGCTTTTAATTCCTCTTTTATACAATTCAATTTATGATTTATCGTGCTTATTTCGTCATTAATTTATCAATCCAACATACAATATAGAATATACCAACTTAATTTCATAACAGTTTCATATATCAAGTAAGTCATGCAATTTTCTATTCTATTCAGTTTAGTCTTTGTTTCGATATTTAATCTAAATCATATCAATTTAGCTCAAGCAATCATCAATAACTCACCTCCAACTCCATATAATGTAGAGTGATACAAACATGCAAAAAAGAAATGGTTCTCGAATCATAGAAATATAAACAAAAATTCTTAGCTACTCTTCAACGACTTTGGATTTTCCTTTCCTTCTTAACGAAATTGAGTCGACGTTAGATACAGATTGACATAAAACATATAACACTATCAATAATCAACCAATTCCAAGTCAATTATCAATTTATACAAAATTTTCAATTTATTCAATTTAGTCCCTGTAACCTAAACTAACATAACTTTAAACTTAAAGCTTTGTAATGAAATTCAATATTATAAATACTCATTGGGGACCTCGTATTTCTTATTCCTACTTCCAATTTTACATTTTATTCAATTTTTCCCTAATATATAAAACTATCAATTAAGCTTTACAATTTAGTCATTTTCTTAAACTAAACTTAATTTCTATCAATTTAACACTAAAACTTCAAGAAATCAACAATGACAATTTTCTAAAACTTCAACAGTTTTACAAATTGGTACATGGGCTAGGTAAATCAAGCTCCCACGACCTCAAAAAAATTTTACAAGAAAATAACTTGGAAATGCTTACCAATTAGGGACCGAATTGGTTGAGCTTCAAAAATGGGTTTTTAGGTTTTTTGGCTTTGGACGACAAGGAAGAAGAAAGATGAACAAATTTCCATTAAGGTTTTATATTTATACTTTAATCTAATCTTTTATTATCTAATTAAATTAATTTAATCAAAATTTATTAACTTAATCTATCATTAATCAAAATAAGTGGATCCTTCCATCATAGAGCACTAACTTATATTTCAACATGGTTTAATTGGCATTTGGGATGTTTGGTTAATTGCAATTTAAGTCTTCAAGTTCGTTTCTAATTAAAAATTTATTATGATTTGTAACCTCCCAAACCTAGCCTAGACATTAATTAGCGCTAGATTGAGAATGCTACATTAGTCACTGAAATCGCTAAGCTAACTTATGTTACTTTTGAATACCTTAAATAAACTCACTTTAGGGAAAAAAATCGTAGTTGTACTTTGAGTTAGTTTAAAAACATTCATTTATTAGGTCATGTGTACTTAAGATTAATTTTATTATTGACAGTGTTTTTTAGAAAAAAAAAATTGTTCGTTGCTTTACTTTGTAAAAGCTTGATGTCAACTAATGCAGCGGAAAAAACATTATTCATATCATTCTGGAATCTAGTCACTTTATCAATTTGTTTTTCAAAACTGGTTTCTTTCCATTGCAACAAAAATTATAAAACAATATCAAATTTTAGTTAAGCCAGATATCATGCATTTTCTGGTTATTATACTTGAGTAATTCATTCATGCAAAAATCCCCAAAAGAAAAATTACCATAGTAGAGACTAGAAATAATTAAAAATTACAAACCCAAAACCAATAGAGACTTAATAATACTTATTAAAAATAGTTCAAGGTTCAAGGTAATTCTCTGTATGCCAGGTTCGGTCCTAGTTTTGAGGTTTACCTGAAAAGTTAAACACTATGGGGGTGAGCTTATGAAAGCTCACTGTGAGTCGGATAGTTAATAAAACGGACATAAATATCCAATACAGTGAAACATATTAGCATTGATAGAAGAACACATAACTGTCATTGAAATTTCATATCATTTTAGAGCCATTATAAAAATCGATGCCAAACGGTGTATGAGCATGGGTCATCATTCATTCGATTAACAACCATTACTTTTCATACCATTCAATACAACAGAATACAATACATAGCATAAATCAATAACATTCGAGTATGTTGTGAGCATGATGCATTGCAAAACGGTTCCTACCCAAACCATCTGCTACACACCACGAGTTCCCCAAAACCCGTCTGCCAAACTCCAATGTTTGCAAGCAAAGCTCGATGTGGTAGAAACCACCGTATAACATAAATGCAGAAAATCTGTCAAGTAACATATAATACGATAAAATCAGCAATCCCCTCGGTACTACAGGTGCAATGCACTGACTACGTATAAATGTGGACTTAATATGCCGCCAGTACTCCACGGAACTCCTCTGTCAACCACAAAAATAACCTGCCTCAATGCACATGCTATATGCCATATAATCTCATACATATCCCTAAATTAGTACTTTCATATTTAATTTGAATTTTTAACATATGCCCTTATTTATCAAATACTTTCAGTAAATGGAAATGATATTCCAACTTTCAATTTACCAATAAAATGGTATCATTCAACAAATCACAATTTCATGTTCATTTACAACTTTTCTTTATGTACATGTATAGAAGCCTTTCGAACATATCATTAACAAATCACTTGTACGAATATATCATGCATAACCCTTATTTCATTCATAAGAATACTATACACACAACCAATCATACATCAAATTAACCAAACATTCATGACAACGTCATTCATTCAATCATTCAGTCAAACTGGCAACATTGCTACCATGCCAAACAGTTAGGGCTCGAAACGTACCTGATTCGACCACCTACAAATTAATTATTTCGCTAACTAAGCCAAGCCCAATCAGCAAGCTAAATCACAAATTAAATAATAATTATCATTACCAATCAAGTTATTGAGTTTAAGACCCACACCTTATTTTACACTTTTCTGCAGCACACTAGCTAATCTCGTGGTTCCTCTAATAAGCGTTAAAATTAGCCTAAATTAAAACTCAGTATTAAACTCAATTATTACACCTCTTAAACAGCCCCTAAACAGCCACTTATGGGTTCAATCCATTCGTCACAAATACATCAATTTTTCAAATCCAAACTAGTTACATTTCTTACACTGATTTGATGCAAATTGTACGCGCGAACGTCTTTCGACTTTATTATTGATTTGAGGCGTTTAAGTCGGCATCTAAACGATTAATTACT